>NC_064850.1:73666214-73967047 GCF_024139225.1 Suncus etruscus
AAATAATATTTTATTCTATATCCCCCTTTTTTTTTGAATGCCTCATGAACAAGATAGCAAGGTTTTTCAGGGCCCTAATGCCTGAAAATTTCTTTCTTATAGGTGCTACATTTCATGCACTCACTCTGTTAATACAGGCAGTGAAAAGTTTCTGCAATAGGTCACAGCTTTTGAAAAACCCTCCATCAGGTAGTTAGGACCTTTTCAAATTGGCGCTTTCCTGGGATAAGGGTCTGTTTACATGGAAGATGAGGTAGCAATGGACATGCTCAGGTTTTTTACATCCTCCTTCTTTAGTTCTGGAAAGTTCAGTATTTTTAATATCTGCTTATTTTATCTAAGTTTTCCAATTTAATAGTATAAAATTATATATAGTATATGTATACTTATATATATAGTAACTTCATATCATCTTTTGTACTTCTAAGGTATATGTTGTAATTTCTCTCTTTTTTTCTTTGATGCCATTTATCTGGATTTTTTTTATCTCCTTCTCATGATTGTAGGCAATGGTTTGTCTACCTAGTTCACTCTTTTAAAAACCAAGTTTCTCATTTTATTGACACTCTAATTTATCATATCATTTATTTCTTTTCTAATTTTTATTATTTTTTCCTATTATTGTTGAGATTCATTGTTGCATCTTTTGACTCTTACCCATTATTGTTCTGAGCTTTTAAAAAAGGGATAAGTACTAGTGAGCCAACAGAATTGTTCTGGGTAATAAAAGTATAGCAGGTAATTTTATGAAATTTCTTTTTTATTGATGCATTTAATTTTCACCCAATATTAAAAAATAATCAATCGTAGTTATGGTGTTTCTATATCTTTCATATATCTAATCCTCACAAAAATGTTATTAACAATTTTATTTTTATATTGATGTGAAAACTTAATACTAGAACAGCAGTCTAGAAATTTTCCTGTTATCAAATCTTAAAATGCAATATAGGTTCAGATTTCTTATACTTTCCATAACCATAAGGTGAAGTTATAATAAAGAGATAAAAATAATCACTAAAATTGACAGTTTGATAACAATTTCTAACCATTAAAATACAATTAGGCTATACTTCACATAGTTCCACATATAAGGATCTTGAAAAAATAACATTTTCACTGACTGAACTTTATAAGAAAAAAATCTAATCTCATCAAAAAATGGGGATAAGGAGGCCAGAGAGACAGCAGGGAGGTAAGGCGTTTGCCTTGCATGCAGAAGGATGGTGATTTGAATTCCAGCATCCCATATGGTCCCCTGAGCCTGCCAGGAGCAATTTCTGAGTGTAGAGCCAGGAGTAACCCCTAAGCACTGCCAGGTGTAATCCCTCCCCAAAAATAAGGAGAAGAAATGAACAGATACTTTGTCAAAGAATAAATACAAATGACCAAAAGATACATGAAAAAATGCTCCACATCAGGGAGATGCAAATCAAAACAACTATGAGGTACCATCTCATGCCACAGAGATTGGCTCACATCACAAAGAATGAGAATAAGCTGTTCTGGTGTGGATGTGGAGAGAAAGGAATGCTTACTCACTGCTGGTGGGAATGCCAGTTAGTCCAACCTTTATAGAAAACGATATGGAGATTCCTCAAAAAGCTGGAAATTGAGCTCCCATATGATTCAGTTATACCACTCCTAGGGATATACCCTCAGAACACAAAAATACAATTCAAAAATCCCTTCCTCACATTTATATTCATTGCAGCGCTACTGACAATAGCTAGACTCTGGAAACAACCAAGATGCCCTTCAATAGACGAATGGCTAAAGAAACTGTGGTATATATACACAACGGAATATTATGCAGCCATCAGGAGAGATGAAGTCATGAAATTTTCCTATACATGGAAGTATGTGGAATATATTATGCTGAGTGAAATCAGTCAGAGGGGGAGATGTAGATACAGAATAGTCTCACTCATGTATGGGTTTTAAGGAAAATAAAAGACATTTTTGCAATAATTCTCAGAGACAAAATAGATGAGAGCTGGAAGGTCCAGCTCATGATAGGAAGCTCACTACAAAGAGTGATGAGTGAAGTTAGTGAAATAACTATACTGACAATTATCATAACAATGTGAATGAATGAGGGAAGTAGAAAGCCTGTCAAATACAGGTGGGTGGGGTGGAATGGAGGAATATTTGGGACATTGGTGATGGGAACGTTGCACTGGTGAAGGTGGGTGTTCTTTATATGACTGAAACCCAACTGAAATTGTATTTGTAACCAAGGTGTTTAAATAAAGATATTTAAAAAGTAATATATAAAAAAGAAAATTTAAAAAAATATTTTTCTATATTAACAAACCCTAAGAAAAGAAAAATGCCATTTTTCTTTTGCAAATATTTCTCCCATTCTTATGCTTGTTTTCTCATTTTTCCACAGAATTGTCACAGAACAGATCATTCTTCGAGGGACCCTGACTATTGGTTACTATTTAGTTACTGCCTAATGTTACCCTGCCTATTGTGTTACTACTAAAATTTCATAATTAAAGGGATAAAGTGATAATACAAGGTTAAGTTCCATGTCCTGTAATGGCCAACTTTAGTTTTATTCCTAGAACAAGAACATCCTCTGAATATTACCATGTGCGACCCTGGGTATCTCTGAGCACAGTTGATGTGACTTAGAAATCCTAGACAATGCAAAGCTGGAGCAGTACTGTGTCCACAGGTCTCTACTTTCAACTGTCAGTCAACTGGTTGATAGTCAACTGGACAATTGCCCTAGAGTCTTGAGCATTGTTGGAAAGAACCTCCCCTCTCTCACTAAACACACATAAAACTCAACCAGGTTTTGTCCTATACTTTTTCCTATAGTTTTGCATCTGACATTTAAGTCTGTTATTTATATTGAGTAGCACACTATTAAAGATATAGGATATATGTATTTGTTTTATATTCCGGAGTGAACTTGAGGAGGTGGTATCATAACACTGATAGGGCAAAGTTTCTGTTTTGTGTTCAGTAGTCACTCCTGCTGGTGCTCTGACAATTTTATATTGTTCCTGGGATAAAACCAAGCTTTTTTTTGGCCACACCCATTTGATGCGCAATGATTACTCGTGGTTATAGGCTCATAAATACCCCCTGGATTGGGGGGACCATATGGGACACCTGGGAATCCAAAAGTGGTGGTCCTAGGATAGTGCTTGCAATGCAGACTCCCTACCTCTAGCGCCACCTCTCCAGCCCTGAAACCAAGATTTATGTGTTGTGTTATCTCTTGAGTTTCTTCACCTCTTCCTCTACTTTTCCTTCTTCTTCCTCCTCCCTACTGTTTCTCTTCATTCTCCTTTTCCTTTCATTTTTGCATATATATCTAATAATCGAAGTAACATTATTGTGTATCTATCTTTATTATGTTGTTATAATTGGCTCTTTTGTCAAAGATAAATTACCAACATTAAGTATGCCTAACTGGGTTAGCATATACTGTCCATTACTCTATTTATTTTGTACTAATACTAAAATATCTGTATTGCTATTGCTTTACAGTGAGTTTTGAACATATATAATACTTGAACACATATAATGTTGTTAGATAATATGATATTTAAACATATATTTCAACTCCATGTAAACTTTATATTGCACTTCTTCAAAAGTCATTTAATAGCTTACTGCTAATTTTGATTAGGATTGCATATTTTTTACTATGTGTTTGTGTATTTTAAAACGTTTCTACTAAAGTCATTTATATCTGGAGATTCAGGTGTAAATGTTGCTATACATTTACAATTCAAATTCCATTTGTTCAATAATAATATCCAAGGTATTGGTGTATTATATTGTGCAGAGTTTGTAATTTTTCATTAATAGTTGTAGGGATTTTGTTGACTTCTTTTTATTAATTATTTAATATTTTATACATATATTATTATATAGTATAAAAGTATATGGTTTTACCTGTGTTCTTCAAAACATTTGTATCTTTTTCATATTGTTATGTCATCAGGGCATTAGAAAAATAATTTCAGTATGATGTAGAATAAGAACAATAAAAGAATATATTCTAATGTTCAAAATATTTGTGGGTAATCTTTTTGTCATTCTCTAATAAGTATTATGCTACTTTCAGCTTTCTTATAATCTTTACATAAAAAGGATCATTCCTCCCTTCAAAAATTACATGGGTAATTTTGTGATGAGTGGAGGGAAATTTGCTAAAGTTTTTTCTGCATGTAATGGTAACTTTATTAGGATTTTATTTATCTGTTGAAAAGATGAATTATGTTCAGTTCAGCCAGCCTTGCAGGCCTGGAACAAATACCATTTGTAGTGGTATATGACTTTTTCTATAAGTCTTAAATTTTCCTTTATAGATTTCTGAAACTTTTTAAAAAAACTCGCATCTACTATAGCCAAATTAAAAGAAATATTTTCCCAAGCATCATAACAAAATATGCACTAAAAATGAACTAAATTCATAATCCTTCTTGGTTTTCTGCTTAAATAATTCAAAATCAAGTAATCATCTCTATGAGAGTAAGACTTATTAAAGAAAGAGGTAAAGCCATATTCAAAAGTTAAGGGGTTCAATCTCACTTCAGTGAGTATGGGGTAGAGCACAGAGAGAGAGAGAGAGAGAGAGAGAGAGAGAGAGAGAGAGAGAGAGAGAGAGAGAGAGAGAGAGAGAGAGAGACCAACAATCTTTATAATATCTAAACTGCTAATGCACAATGGGAATATTCATGAAAATCAAATTTGAGTAGGAAAGAAAGTGAAAAACATAGCATTCCTTAATTTTCAATTTTATTTCACTGCTCTGAATCTGTTTTTAGTCCAGGTTTTTAGTAAAGTTTGAGCTGAAGAAAATGGTGACTGTCATCCCCCATGCCACATTTTGCTTTGAGAACTTGAGGTGAATTGTTATTTCATAAAAATTTTAACAGTGTTTGACCTATCATCGGGAAATTTTAGAAATTGCTTCCAAATTGTGAGAGCTGCTTGTGTGTGTCTGTCTACTATCCTGTTGCGTGAAACTCTTGGGAGTGGGCCAAAAAGAGGCTCCAGAAAACTCGATCTTCCAGAGGCCAATTCTAGAGCAGGAACGCTAAGGAAATGCTCCATAACGTGAAAACCAGCTATACTTGGCAGAAGCCAGGTCCCCTGTTTGTGACATCAGGCTGGGAAAATCCATGAAACTATGACTACCCAGTGGGGCTCGACTGTGAAAAATTGTGAGTGCTGCCTGTTTGTGTGTCTGTCTACTATCCTGTTGCATGAACCTCTTGGGAGTGGACCAAAAAGAGGCTCCAGAAAACTCGCTCTCCCAGAGGCCAATTCTAGGACGGGAACGCCAAGGAACTGCTCCATAACGTGAAAACCAGCTATACTTTGCAGAAGCCAGGTCCCCTGCTTGTGATGTCAGGCTGGGAAAATCCAAGAAACTACACCTGCCAAGTGGGGCCCGACTGTGAAAAATTGTGAGTGCTGCCTGTGTGTGTCTGTCTACTATCCTGCTGTGTGAATCTCTTGGGAGTGGGCCAAAAAGAGGCTCGAGCAGAGCACTTAGCTCTGCTTTGCTACACGGCCATGCGCTTTTTCTAAGAAAAGAACACCATCGCAACAAGAAGAAAAAATCACACTAAGAACGGTGCTGGATCACTAAAGCCTAGCATTTCTCTCTGGACTGTCTTCTCTGCTGTATGCTCAGGCCTAAGACTTGATCCTGTGTGAGGTTTCATCCACAGAGGACTCCCCTCCCTTGCAGGCAAGTCAACCCATCCAGAAAGGGCGGAGACAGAGGAGTGTGCTGCCTGCATCATATAGCCAATGAATACCACCACAACACGTAGAAAAATCCACAATACAAGTGTGACAATGGGGAAACAACGCAGGCCAGCATAAGACATAGAGAATGAAGATGACAATTCTGATGACCAGATAATGACCAACCAACTAATCTACCTCTCAGATAAGGACTTTAGACTAACAATATGGAAGATGCTCAATGAACTCAAAGAAACCATGGATAGAGTTGAACAGAACACTAATAAGAACCAAGAAAATATGAAGACAGAAATCACAAAACTCCAAACTGAAATAACATGTCAACTAACAGGCTTGAAAAACTCAGTAAATGAAGTGAATGACAAAATGGATAAGCTCTGGGACAGGGTATCAGAAGCTGAGAATAGACTTGGTGCTGTGGAAGATGAGATAAATAACAATTCCATACAGCAGGAGAGATTAGAAAAAAAACTTAAAGCAAATAAACAGACAATGGAAAAATTAGTCAAAAAATGGGAACAAATGAGAATAGAAGTCTATGATAAGCTCAACAGAAACAACTTAAGAATTATTGCAATCCCAGAGACCCAGGAAGAAAATTTTCAGGAAGAATCAATGGTCAAGAACATCATCACAGAGAAACATCCAGAGCTAAAGAATATATGTGATCAAATCCTGCATGCTCGAAGAGTACCAAACAAAAGAGACCGCAGAAAAAATACCCCAAGACACATCCTAGTCACAATGACAAATCCCACAGATAGAGACCGAATTTTGAAAACAACAAGATCAAAATGAGAAATTACATTCAAGGGAGCATCCTTGAGATTTACAGCAGACCTGTCACCAGAAACACTCAAAGCCAGAAAGCAGTGGTGGGATATTGTGACAAGACTGAATGAAATGAATGTTTCACCTAGAATATTGTACCCAGCAAAACTCACTTTCCGGTTTAACAGAAGAATACATGGTTTCACAGACCAACAAAAGCTCAGAAACTTTACAGACTCAAAACCAGTCTTAAGAGAAAAACTGAAAGACCTAATTTAAGACAAGACTAACCAAAAGACACACCAAATTTTGATATAAAGATGGCATTAAATCCCAGGACAATTCTTTCTCTCAATGTCAATGGACTAAATGCACCAGACACAGAGTGGCTAAATGGATCAAAAAACTCAATCCAACCTTCTTCTGCCTACAGGAAATGCATTTGAATAGTTAGAACAAACATAGACTCAAAATACAAGGCTGGAGAAAAATTATCCAAGCAAACAACACCCACAAAAAAGCTGGAGTGGCCATACTAATATCAGATAATGCAAAATTTATACTCCAGAAGGCTGTAAGAGACAAAGATGGACATTTTATATTAATCAAGGGGTATGTAGAGCAGGAAGAAATAACTCTCCTAAAAATATATGCACCGAATGAGGGGCCAGCAAAATATTTAATACAACTGTTGACAAATCTGAAAAATA
Source organism: Suncus etruscus (assembly GCF_024139225.1). NCBI lineage: Eukaryota > Metazoa > Chordata > Mammalia > Eulipotyphla > Soricidae > Suncus > Suncus etruscus. The sequence goes on from NC_064850.1 coordinate 73,673,444, forward strand.
ATATCAATAACAACACAATAATTGTGGGGGACCTCAAAGGATTTGTCACCACTGGATAGGTAAACCAGACTGAAACCAAACAAGAATGTACTAGACCTGAGGAAAGAAATGGAAGAAAGAGGCCTAGTGGATATATAGGACACTCCATCCCCAGAAACCTGGATATACATTCTTCTCCAATGTACATGGAATATTCTCCAGGATAGACTACATGCTGGCACATAAAACATACCTCCATAATATCAAGAGGATAAAAATTTTGCAGACTACATTCACTGACCACAAGGCTCTGAAATTATTTGTTAATTCCAAAATGACTCAGAAGAAAAACTTTAACACCTGGAAGTTAAACAGCCTCATATTCAATAACCAGTGGGTCCAAGATGAAATCAAGGAGGAAGTCAAAAGGTTCCTGGAAACAAATGACAATAAAGACACAAACTATCAGAACTTATGGGACACAGCAAAAGAAGTACTGAGAGAAAAATTTATAGCTTTGCAAGCACGCATCAGGAAGGAAGAAGGAGTTTACCTGAGTCACCTACTGACACAGCTCATAGAACTAGAAAGTGCTCAACAAAAGGACCCAAAAATAGGAAGACAGAAGGAAATAACAAAGCTGAGAGCAGAAATCAATGAAGTGGAAACCCAAAAAACAATCCGAAAGATCAACGAAAACAGAAGTTGGTTCTTTGAAAAAATAAACAAGATTGATAGACCACTGGCAAAACTAACAAAGAAAAAGAGAGAGAGAAACTTGATAATTCGTATTAGAAATGAAAAAGGAGAGAAAGGGTAATCAGAAACTACTTTGAGAAACTCTATGCCGCTAAAAATGAGAACCTGGAAGAAATGGATAAATTTTTGTACTCTTATAATCTTCCATGGTTGAAGGAAGTGGATAAAGCATATCTAAACACCCCATCAATATTGATGAAATTAAAACCGTAATCAAATGTCTGCCCAAAAACAAAAGCCCAGGCCCAGATGAATTCACTAATGAATTTTTTCAAACTTTCCAAGAGGAACTACTACCAATCCTGGCAAGACTCTTTCATGAAATTGAACTAATGGAAACACTTCCAAATAGCTTTTCTGAAGCCAACATCACCTTGATACTAAACCAGACAGAGATGCTATGAAAAAAGAAAATTACAGACCAATATCACTGATGAATGAAGATGCAAAGGTCCTCAACAAAATCCTGGGAAATAGGATTCAATGCCTCATTAAGAAGATCATCCACTACGATCAAGTAGGTTTCATCCCAGGAATGCAAGGATGGTTTAACATCCGTAAATCTATCAACATCATACACAACATCAAGAACAAGAAAAATAAAAACCACATGATTATATCAATAGATGAAGAGAAAGCATTTGATAAGGTCCAACACCTATTCTTGATCAAAACTCTCAGCAAGATGGAAATGGAAGAAACCTTTCTCAATATAGTTAAGGCCATCTACCACAAGCCAGAGGCAAAAATTATCTTAAATAGAGAAAAACTAAAAGCCTTTCCTCTAAATTCTGGCACAAGACAAGGCTGTCCTCTCTCACCACTCCTATCAACATAGCTCTGGAAGTACTCGCTATAGCGATTAGGCAAGCAAAAGTTATCAAGGGAATACAGATAGGAAAGGAAGAAGTCAAGCTCTCAATGTTTGCAGGTGACATGATACTCTACTTAGAAAATCCTAAATACTCTACCAAAAAGCTTCTAGAAACAATAGACTCATGCAGCAAGGTGGCAGGCTACAAAATTAACACATAAAAATCAATGGCCTTTCTATACACCAATAGTAATAAGGAATAAATGGACATTAAGAAAACAACCCCATTCACAATAGTGCCAAACAAACTCATATAAATTGAAATCAACTTGACTAAAAATGTGAAGGACCTATACAAAGAAAACTATAAAACTCTTCTCCAAGAAATAAGAGAGGACACGCAGAAATGGAAACACATACCCTGCTCATGGATTGGCTGGATTAACATCATCAAAATGGCAATACTCCCCAAGGTATTATATAGATTTATTGTGATCCCTATAAAGATACCCATGACATTCTTCAAAGAAGGGGATCAGGCACGTTTGAAATTTGTTTGGAACAATAAACACCGTAGAATAGCTAAAGCAATCATTGGGAAAAAGAATATGGGAGGAATTACTTTCCCCAACTTTAAACTTTACTACAAAGCAATAGTTATTAAAGCAGCATGGTATTGGAATAAGGACAGGACCTCAGATCAGTGGAATAGGCTTGAATACTCAGAAAATGTTCTCAGAAGTACAATCACCTAATTTTTGATAAAGGAGCAGGAAATCCTAAATGGAGCAAAGAAAGCCTCTTCAACAAGTGGTGTTGGCACAACTGGCTAGCCACTTGCAAATAATTGAACTTAGAACCCCAGCTAACATCATGTACGAAGGTAAAATCCAAATGGATAAAAGACCTTGTTAGACCCAAAACCATAAGATATATAAAGCAACACATAGGCAAAACACTCCAGGACATTGAGACTACAGGCATCTTCAAGGAGGAAACTGCACTCTCCAAGCAAGTGAAAGCAGAGATTAACTGATGGGAATATATGAAGCTGAGAAGCTTCTGCACCTCAAAGGAAATAGTGCCCAGGATACAAGAGCCACCCACTGAGTGGGAGAAACTATTCACCCAACACCCATCAGATAAGGGGTTAATCTCCAAAATATACAAGGCACTTACAGAGTTTAGCCAGAAAAAAAAATCTAATCCCATCAAAAATGGGGAGAAGAAATGAACACACACTTTGACAAAGAAGAAATATAAATGGCCAAAAGACACATGAAAAATATTCTCCACATAACTAATCATCAGGAAGATGCAAATCAAAACAACAATGAGATACTACCTCACACCACAGAGAATGGCACACATCACAAAGAATGAGAATAAACCATGTTGTCGGGGATGTGGAGAGAAAGAAACTCTTATTCACTGCTGGTGAGAATGCCGTCTAGTTCAACCTTTATGGAAAGTGATATGGAGATTCCTCCAAAAACTGGAAATCGAGCTCCCATACGATCCAGCTATACCACTCCTAGGAATATACCCTAGGAACACAAAAATACAATACAAAAACCTCTCCTTACACCTATATACATTGCAGCATTATTTACCATAGTAAGACTCTGGAAACAACCAAGATGCCCTTCAACAGATGAATAGCTAAAGAAACTGTGGTACATATACACAATGGAATATTATGCAGCTGTCAGGAGGGATGAAATTTTTCTATATATGAATGTTCACAGAATCTATTATGCTGAGTGAAATAAGTCAGAGAAAGAGAGAAAAATGCAGAATGGTCTCACTCATCTATGGGTTTTTAAGAAAAATGAAAGACATTCTTGCAATAATAATTTTGAGACACAAAACTGAATAGAGCTGGAATTTCCAGCTCACCTCAGGAAGCTCACCACAAAGAGTGATGAGTTTAGTTAGAGAAATAACTACATTTTGCACTGTCCTAATAATGAGAATGTATGAGGGAAATGGAAAGCCTGTCTACAGTACATGCGGGGGTCGGGTGGGGAGGAGGAAGATTTGAACATTGGTGATGGAAATGTTGCACTGTTGATAGGTGGTGTTCTTTACATGACTGAAACCCAAACACAATCATGTATGTAATCAAGGTGTTTAAATAAAAAAAAATATAAGAAATTGCTTCCAATATGTATAATACTTGAAAGAGTATTGTCACCTTGAAAATATTAATACTCCCAATCCTTGATTAGGAAATGTACTTATATGTCTTCGAGTTTTATTTTATTTTATTTAGTAGTGTTTTGTATCTTTTCTCCTCTCTTTTGTTAATTTGTAACGTACTTGATTTTCTGCTATAAAATTGTGAACATAATTTTTTGTAAATTTTTATCGCATCTATTTATTTGCATATAGAAAAACTATGGGCATCTGTACATTGATTTTGTATAGACTGTCACTTTACTATATTTATTTATTTATCTGGGAAGGTTTATTTTGTACAGTTTTAAGTGTTTTCTTGGCAAAGTAAGTTATTATTTGCAGGAGTGGCTTCATTTATCAAAACTTAACAAAGTGGAGACCAAAAAGCAGTATCCCAAATAAAAGAGTTAATATAATAATGATATCATTAATAAAAAAATTAAAATCTTTTCTTGAAGATTGGTCAAAAGATAAAAATACCCACTTTCGCTATTGCTTTTTAAACTTTGATTAGGTGTTCTAAGCAAAGAAATTATGAATAAAAATATTTTAGAGGCTCAATTTAATAAGTGGTTTTAAACTGTCATTAGTTGCTGATCACATAGAAGACAAAACACTCTGACTCCACTAAAGTTTACAAATGGCAAGTCTATCTTATAATTAAAGATAGATGATACAAAATCAACACATGAAGATTCTTTTTTATATAAAATTAATGTAAGAGAGACAGTAACAAATACTATTTGTAATTGTGTCTATCCCCTGAAATTAAAAAACAAAGAATCCACAAAGGCATTGAAAGAATTAATTGTCAAAAATTATGTCAGTATGTAAAAATTAGAATGCATAAATAATGAAAAATGCCCTTACATATAGTAAAATATTACAATTTCTAAAAACTATCATCTAACCAAAAGCATAATTCAAATTCAAAAAATATTTATCAGAATGTTAAATTATATGGAATACCATACCAATGAAATTTGTATGGACTCAAAGACCTCAAATATCCAAAAGAAATGTGAGGAAAAAGTAGATAGAAAGCCATGATTTTTCTACTTTCTTATGTCTTATAAATCATTGGTAATCAAAGTATACTATAGGTATGAAAGCAAACTCTCAGACTAATTAAGTAGCATTTAGGGCCTAGGAGTAAACTTTAAGATATACATATATATAATTTATTACCAAATACCCAGGTACTCATATGGTGCATATCACCAAATATCGTTGGTGATATCCACGTCAGAGAAGGAAAACTCTTCAATAAATGGAATTGAAAAATGGTCAAGGGGCCGGGTAGGTGGCGCTGGAGGTAAGGTGTCTGCCTTGCAAGCGCTAGCCAAGGAAGGACTGCGGTTCGATCCCCCGGCGTCCCATATGGTCCCCCAAGCCAGGGGCGATTTCTGAGCACATAGCCAGGAGTAACCCCTGAGCGTCAAACGGGTGTGGCCCAAAAACCAAAAAAAAAAAAAAAAAAAAAAAAAGAAAAATGGTCAAGCCACGTATTTAAAAAAATTATCATTAATAACACAGAAAAACAATTAAAATTAAGTGACTCAAGAAAAGACAGATAACCTACAAGCTTATAAAAATAGCTCATTATTGATTATAAGGTAAATAAAAATCAATCTGATAAATAAATATCACTTTAAGTGATGATAATGGCTCACATCAAAGATTCAAAAACAAGTAATGTTGGTATGCTGTAAAAAATAAATCATCATTTATAGCAAATAGAACTCTAAACTAGATCAGCCATTAAAAACAATATAGATAATTCATTATATTGGAATTTTATCTATATATGATCTAGTAATTACTGGTTTTAGTATATATTAGAAGACTAAAACATTAATTCAAAAGCATATTTTGCACCTATGTTTTCTGCATCATTATTTACAATTGTCAAGATCTAGAAACTCAAGACCTCTAGAACAAGTGATAAAGAAACTACTAGATAAAGCCACAATAGACTAAAACACAGATTTAAAAAATGATGAAATCTTGCATTTTGATTCAACATGGTTATAATTAGAGGGATGTCATTTTAAGTGAAATAATTCACAGGAGAAAGACAAATATTTAGTGAACCTTTTCCATACAAATAAAGTAAAAAGGATAGACAACCAAAGAAAGGAAACACACTGACAGCAGCAATAGGTTTGCTATGTAGTGAGGTAAGGGGAAAGAGGATTTTGAACTAGAAGAGGCCAAGGCTCAGTGTTAAAGCAATATTGGCACCTTGGATGTGATATAGTTACATTGTATGCCTAAAGCATAAATGTGAGCATTTAAACCATGTTACCTCAGTTATATCAACACAGAGCTTACATAATTGCTGCTGTATTTAAAAAAAATAAAGTTTAAGACGTCACAGCTAGAACACACTATTTATTACTGAATGTCTGGTAAAAAATTGACCTTTATCTTAATGAATATCTTCAGTTTGGGTGAATATGGAGTCACAAATTCCATATACTCATGTACTCTGTAGAATTACAAATTAGTAATTTCAATTCCAAATTGCAATTCCACGTTACATACATATATTTTGTAAATTAATTGCTGGAAGATTAAATTTTGGTTATATAGAATCTGTCATAAAATGCTTACCCAGAAATACTTTTAATATAAAATGACAGGTAAATTGAGGACAGCCAGCACATAAGGTATTATTCTAACATAGGAAATGCTTTATTTCATTTTCCTCCCAAATGCCTAATGCAAGCTTTAGTCCTTTAGGATCAAGTCCCAGGTGTTTCCAGTAATATAATACCTGTCTAACAATCCCTAATTCTGAAATACACAATTCTGAAATACAAGTGGAAATATATAAAAATTTTTGAAGGTCACTGCAATAAAGTTTAGAGTTTTTCTAAATAAAAATGAGTAGCAACTGGGAGAGAGACTGAGGGGGCCTGTCGCCTTTGCCTGTTTTCCTGTTTCTCCTCTCTTCTGTCTCCTGAAATCCTCCTAAGAAGGCCAAGGAAAACCCAGCAGAGGTGCCAGAGGTGCCCCAGCCAGAGGTACACTCCTTGGTCTGTAAAGGTTGAAGTGTCTGGCCCCTGTATGAGCATAGCAATTGAGAGAGAGACTGTGGGATCCTGTTACGTTTGCCTGTTTGTCTGTTTCTCTCCTCCTCTCTCCTTAAACTCTCCTGAGGAGGTCAAGAAAGATCCAGTGAAAACTATTTCCTAGTAGCGATGGCGAACCTATGGCACGCATGCCAGCTGTGGCACAACAAGGCCTTACAGCTGGCATGTGGGAAGGTCCGCAATTAAGATAGGCAGAGTGGCCGGAGGCAAGTGTGTGGTGTCTGCTTTGCAGCTCACCTGGCAACGGGGCCTTACTGGCCATTGGGAGGACGTGCTGGCACTTTGAAGAAATTCTTTGGTTTTGTGTGGCAGTTTGGGCACTCGGGCTCAAAAAAGGCTCCAGAAGAGCCCAGCGAAGCGAAGCAGCCACAAGATCTTTTTAACTAATAAACCCCACCACACCATGTAGGAAAAAAAATCACATTACAAGCGTGACAATGGGGAAACCTTGTAGGCAAAAATCATGCACAGAGAATAAAGATGATAGCTCTGATGACTCCAAAAATATTAATAACCTGATTAATCTCAGATAAGGATTGTAGAATAGAAATATGGAGGATACTCATAGAAATAAAAGAAAACATAGCTCAAGCTGAACAGAACACAAAGATAGAAATCAGAAAACTCCAAACTGAAATATCATGTCTAAAAATCACAGTAGCTGAACTGAAAACCTCAATGGAAAGCATCTCCAACAAGTTAACAGCAGCTGACGACAGAATCAGTGAATTGGAAGATGAAATGCAGAACAACTCCATATAGAAGAAGATATTGGAAAAGAACCTTAAGGCAAATGAACAGACAAAGGAAAAAATACTCAAAGAATTTGAACAGATGAAAATAGAAGTCTTTAATAAACTCAACAGAAACAACATAAGAATCATTGGAGTCCAAGAGGCCCAGAAAGGAGATGCCCAGGAATAATCAACAGTCAAACACATCATCACAGAGAAACTCCTAGAGCTAAAGACTGCATAAAATGAAATCCTGCATGCTTGAAGAATACCAGCTATAAAGAGACCCCCCCCCAAAAAAAATCCTAAGACACATCCTAGTCACAATGACGAATCCCACAAAGAGATAGGATACTAAAAGCAGCAAGATAAAAAAGGAAAATTGCATTCAAAGGAGGATCCATAAGATTTACAGCAAACATGACATAAGAAACTCTCAAGGCCAGAAGACAATGGTTGAATATTGTGAAAAGACTGAAAGAAAAAAATTTCACATATAATATTGCACCCAGCCAACTTAACATTCAGGTTTGAAGGAAGGATACATAGCTTCAGGGATAACTAACAGCTAAGAAAATTTACAGATGAAAAACCATCCTTAAAAGAAAAGCAGAAAGGTCTACTTTAAGACAAGACAGACCAACAGATACACCAAACTTATACACAAAAATGACATTAAATCCCATAACAATCACCTCCCTCAATGTCAATGGACTAAATGCACCAGTTAAGAGACACAGAGTGGCTAAAGGGATCAAAAAAAAAAAAACCTGAACGCAACATTCAAGAAACACATCTGAATAGTCAGAACAAACATACACTCAAAATCAAAGGCTGTAGAAAAATCATCCAAGAAAACAACACCCTTAAAAAAGCTGGGGTGGCCACATTAATATCATATGACACAAACTTTAGACTTAGAAAAGTTGTAAGGGACAAAGATGGACACTTTGTACTAATCAAGGGATATGTAAAACAGGAAGAAATCACACTACTGAACATATATGCACCCAATGAGAGACCAGCAAAATATCTAATACAATTATTAACAAATTTGAAAGAGGATATCAATAATGTGGGAGACTTCAATACAGTCTTCTCAATATTTGATAAGTCAACCGGATTGAAACCCAACAAAAATAAACTAGCCCTGAAAAGAGAAATAGATATATAGGACACTCCATTCCCAGATACTTGGATACACATTCTTCTCAAATGTATGTGGGTTATTCTCCAGGATAGACCAAATGGTGGCACATAATACATACTTTCATAAAATTAAGAAGATAAAAATTATGTAGGCTACTTTCACTGACCATAAGGCTCTGAAATTACATGTGAGCTACAAGGGGACACACAAGAAAAACTTTAACAGCTGGAAATTAAACAGCCTACTACTGAACAACCAGTGGGTCTGAGATGAAATTAAAGAGCAAAGTACAACTTTCCTGGAAACAAATGACAATGATGACATAAACTATCAGAACCTATGGAACACTACAAAAGTGGTCCTGACAGGAAAATTTGTAGTTTTGCAAGCTTAATGATGCAGCTCATAAAATTAGAAATAATCAACAGAAGGTAACAAAAATAGGTAGACAGAAGGAAATAACAAAGCGTAGAGCAGAAATCAATGAAGTAGAAACCCAAAAAACAATATAAAAGATCACCAAAAGCAAACGTTTATTTTTTGAAAAAAACAAACAAGATTGATAGACCACTGGCAAAACTCACAAAGAAAGAGAGAGAAACTTGACAAACTGGATTAGAAATGAAAAGAGGGAGATCACTACAGATATTGCAGAGCTTCAAAGGGTAATCAGAGACTACTTTGAGAAACTCTATGCCACTATACATGAGAACCTGGAAGAAATGGATAAATTCTTGGACACATAACATTCCATGGTTGAACAAGGGTGTTGTAGCATATCTAAACAGTCCATCACTATTGAGGAAATTAAGATGGTAATCAAATGTCTGCACAAAAATAAAAGCCCAGGCCCAGTTGGATACATTAATGAATTCTTTCAAACCATTCAAAAGGAAATATTACCAATATTAGCTATGTTTTTCATGAAATTAAAAAAAGGGAATATTTTGAAATAGTTTTTATGAAGCCAACATCACCTTGAAACCAAAACCAGACAGAGATGCTGCCAAAAAATTACAGAGCAATATACCTGATGAAACAGATGCAAATATCCTCAACAAAATTCTGGCAAATACCATCCAATGCCTCATCAAGAAGATCATTCATTATGATCAAGTAGGTTTCATTCCATGAATGCAAGGATGTTTTAACATCCATAAATCTATAAACAAGAAAAATAAAAACCACTTGATCATATTAATAAATGCAGAGTAAGCATTTGATAAGGTTCAACACCCATTGTTGATCAAAACTCTCAGAGAGATGGGAATGAAAGGAACCTTTCTCAATATAGGTAAGGCCATCTACCACAAAACAATGGCAAATATTATCCTCAATGGAGAAAAACTAAAAGCCTTTCCTCTAAATTCTGGTATCACTCCTATTCAACATAGTACTGGAAGTACTTGCCACAGAAATTTGGCAAGAAAAAGATATCAAGGGCATCCAGATAGAAAAAGAAGTCAAGTTCTCACTGTTTACAGATGACATGATTCTATATTTAGAAAACCCTGAAAACTCTATCAAAAAGCTTCTTGAAACAATAGACTCATATAGAAATATGGCCAGCTACAAAATTAACTCACAAAAATCAATGGCCTTTTTATACAAGAATAATGACACAGAAGAAATGGACATCAAGAAAACAACTCTATTCACATTAGTGTCACACAAGCTCAATATCTTGGAGTCAACTTGACTAAAGACATGAAGGACCTATTCAAGAAAAACAATAAAAATCTGCAGTAATAAATTAGAGAGAACATGTGGAAATGGAAACACATACACTGTTCATGATTATCAGGGTTAACATAATCAAAATGTCAATACTCTCCAAAAGAATTTTACAGATTTAATGCAATCCCTCTAAAGATAACTATGATATTCTTCAAATAAGTTGTTCAAACACTTCTGAAATTCTTTTAAACAATAAATTCTCACAAATAGCTAAATCAATTCTTGAGGAAAGTAATATGGAAGGCATTACTTTTCCCAATTTTAAATTGTATTACAAAGCAATAGTTATCAAAATAGCACGGTACTGGAATAAATACAAATCCTCAGATCAGTGGAATAGGAACTCAGAAAATGTTCCCAGACCAACATCAACTAAATATTTTATAAAGGGGCAAGAAATACTAAATGGAGTCAGGAAAGCCTCTTCAACAAGTGATGTTGACACAACTGGTTAGACACTTGCAAAACAGCAAAGTAGACCACCAGCTAACACCTTGTACAAAGGTAAAATCTAAATGGATTAAAGATCTTGGTATCACCATATCCAGGTTGCATTACAAAATTGTCCGGATAAAACTTTTTAACAGACCCTTTATCTCTAGGGCATACCTTCTTTTAGGGCCTGAATCCTGTGACCAGCCAAACCACCGAAGCAACAACGGTAACCTGCAGACTTATACTAAGGGGCCAAACTCATCGTACATATTCAAGCAAAATGACATGCCTCCGCTCTTTTCACCTCTCTTCTCACTACTCCCTCTTCATTTTTTTTATTCCCTATTTAATATTGTTTTCCCCTTCCTTTCTGCCCCTTCCAAATACTCTCCCTTATACCCCTTCCATGAATCTGACTACCCCTTCACACCTCAATCCCATCCAGATTTTCCAATTTATTAAAACTCTTCACCCTGAGTTCTTAATCTATTAGGCATCAAGACTGACCTCCTACCCCAACGAACCAGTACCCAGCACCCGAGCTAAGGGACATCCACTCAAACCCACACCTTGTCCCCGGCAGGAAAAGACAACCAACACCCCTACTGACTCATGCTGTGTGACTCCCCTTACCAATTTATCCTAATGTGGACTGTTGCTGGATACCAGACTTAGCCCTAAAAGGACTCCAATTGCAAGAACTTTACACAAGACCTCCCCTCAAACCTTTTACCAATCTCAGGAAGGGCAGGGTGTGCGATGAAAAGGTGCCTGGAAACTCACACCCCATAAGAAAATCTAAAAAGGCAATGGAGAAACATATACTTCCATCATAAGTATAAGACCTGTATAACACTAGCTCTTTATTTTTTATTTCATTTTACTTACAATCATTTTTCACTATACATATGTGAGAAAATATATATTTTTATTTCTATTTTTATAATTTTTGGGTGTGTGACTTGTTTCTCTGTTCTTTTCACCCCAAAATGCACCGGCAATTTAATGAAGTACCATTTCTTCCTGCAAAGGCACTCTAAAAAAGTGGAAATCCCACATATATAAATAAGCTTTTATCTACTAGAGATAAGAACTCATACTTATTTACAATACAGGGGAATCTCCCACCTTGAAAATATGTCATGTGGATCCATCTTAGATGCCAGAAGATTATACACTGACCGTCCAGACTTCAATCCTGAACCCCAGACATAGAATCGACACAGTTCTTCACAACAGCTACAGGAACCAAAGCCCACCTGGGACATCCTGAATACTACTCAATCTCCAACATGTGCCAGTTCTAATATGAGATCCTGACAAAGAGGAAATTGGGAACAAATGGACATAAGAACAGGTTATCCTACCTTACCAACTAATGATAAAACAAAATTGGAAGACTTACCACACTATGGGCTGTGCAAAAGCCAAGAATGTGACCTAAAGATGACTGGCTGATAGAACCATGACCAGGCAGTATGTATTCTGGGACCAACAAGAAAGCCCTAGTCTAGGGTCTGGTCTACGTCCTGCATAACAAACATGACCTCCAATGCCAGAGTCCTGACTGAGGCAATTGCAACAGAATGGGTCTTCTGGAATCATAACGAAAGACAATATCCCAGACTCCATCCAAGCTTCAGCGCAAGGGCCAAGACCACTAACCAAGAAGACAGATTAAAATGACATTGAGGAAACAGAACTTCTAAAATCACAAAGAAAGTCATCATCATAAGTTCCATTCCTTGACCTGTGCACAGACTGAGACTTCTAGATTTAGAGGTCTGTCTTTATCATCCAGATCGAAGCAGAAGTCTTCCATATAGCACAAAAACACCAAGGGGAGAGTAAATGAACGTGAAAGGAGTCCATAGATAATCCCATGACAATATATTCCAAGGGTAGGGAAAGCCTGTATCTCTTAGGCCAAGGGGAGTCCCGTTTCGGATGACCCCAACATTTACTGTTCCTATGCGGGGGTGGGGGGTAGAGACAAAAAACACTAAATAATCCTTTTTTTTTAAATTATTTTTTTATCTAGTTTTGATCAAATTCTTTGTTTTGGGGTAAATATTGAAGTAGTTGTCCATTTTTTAATTATATATTTACTTTTTCTTTCTTCTTTTCTCTTCTTCCTCCTGGCGTCATGTCATATTTCCTATCTTAAGACCATGGCAACTATGTGGTGCATATTTTTATGGCTGCAGTGCTCACTGAATATCTTATTTGATTCCTCTTTTTGAACTGCTGTGGTGTTTTACCTTCTTTTCCCCATCATTCCTCAAACCAAGGATGAGAGCCTCTAGAATGATTCCACTCAGAGTCGGCATAGTCGATGTTTACCCCATTATATTACCTTTCTCTTCCTCAAACAAATCCACATAACTTGATCTTTCTAGTCCCACCTCCCAACTAGTGGGGGCAATAATGGAGGCACCAAGACCAAACAGTTATAAGCCCACTAAGTAATTAACTAGACACAGAGGGGACCACGCATTCTAGCAGCCCCTGGGGGGAAGAGTGGAGGATATGGGAGGCAGGATGGGAGCGGTTGTGGGAGGACAATTCGGTTGTGGGAATTCCCCTGATTCAATGTAAATATGTACCTGGAATATTACTGTGAACTATATGTAGGCCACTACAGTTAAAGTAAAATTTATGTTAAAAAAAAGATCTTGATATCAGACCTGAAATCATAATGTCTATAGAACAACACATAGGTAAAACACTTCATGACATTGAGACTAAAGGCATTTTCAAGGAGGAAACAGCACTCTCCAAACAAATGGAAGCAGAGATAAACAAATGGGAATATATTAAGCTAAGAAGCTTCTGCACCTCAAAGGAAATAGTGACTAGAATATAAGAACCACCTACCGAATGGGAGAAATTGTTCACCCTATAACCATCAGATAAAGGGTTAATATACAAGGCACTAATTGAACTTCACAAGAAAATAAAAACCTATTCCCATCCAAACTTGGGGAGAATAAATGAACACTTTGTCAAAGAAAAAATAAAAATGGCCAAAAGACACAAGAAAAAATGTTCCACATCATTAATCATCAGGGAGATGCAAATCAAAACAACAATGAGGTATCATCTCAAACCACAGAGACTGGCACATATCACAAAGAACAAGAACAATTGGTGCTGGAAGGAATGTGATGAGCAAGGAACCCTCTTTCACTGCTGGTGGGAATGCCATCTAGTCCAGCATTTATGGAAAACAATATGGAGATTCCTTAAAAAAAAACTCCCATATGATCTAGCTATACAATTCCTTAGGATATACCCTCGGAATATAAAAATACAATTCAAAAATCTCTTCATCATACCTACATTCATTGCAGCGTTATTTACAATAGCCAGACTCTGGAAACAACAAAGATGCCCTTCAATAGATGAATGGCTAAAGAAGCTGTGGTAAATATACACAATGGATTATTTTGTAGCCATCAAGAGAGATAAAGTCATGAAATTTTCTTATACATATATGTACATGGAATCTATTTTGCTGACTGAAATAAGTCAGAAGCAAAGAGATAAACACAAAATAATATTACTCATCTAGTTTGTTTTGTTTTGTTGTTATTGGGTCACACCTGGCAGAGCTCAGGGATTACTCCTGGCTCTAAGCTTAGAAATTGGCCCCTTCATGCTTGGGGGACCATGTGTGATGCCAGGATTCAAACCATCATCCTCTTGCAAGCAAGGCAAACACCCTACCTCCATGTTATCTCTCCGGTCCCTCATATGGGTTTTAGGAAGAATAAAAAACATTTTTGTAATAATCATCAGAGACAATAGAGATGAGGGCTGGAAAGTCCAGCTCACTACATGAAGCTCACCACAAAGAGTGGTGAGTGCAGTTAGAGAAATAACTACACTGACAACTAAAATAACAATGTGAATGCATGAGGGAAGTTGAAAGCCTGTCTCAAATGCAGGCAAGGGGGGATTGGGAGGTAGGAGATTTGGGGGCATTTGTGATAGGAATGATGTACTGGTGAAGAGGGATGTTCTTTATACAACTGAATTCCAAATGCAATCATTTTTGTAATCCAATAGTATAAAGATATTAATAAAAATTGAAACTATCCTGTGTTAAAAAAATAAAAACAAATAAAAACTATGAATTTTATGCAGAAAATTAAGAGCATTAGGTACAAAAATTCTGAGACCAGATCAATTCAATAATAAACAAGGAACAAAAAAATGAGCGATACCACAGCGGTAGGGCATTTGCCTTGCACAGGCTGCCCAGGATAGACCAGGGGTAGATCTCTGATGTCCTATATGATTCCCCATGACAAGAGCGGTTTCTTAGTGCATATCCAGGAGTAACCCCTGAGCATCATTGGTTGTGACCCCAAAACCAAAATAAAGTAAAACTAAAATAAAATAAAGATTAATAGAGTAGTTAGGTTGGAGATGACCATACCAATTTAAGCATCAGGTGGTTACTGACCTCAACTATACATTGGTATATGTCATATATTATATATATAAATATTGGATAACACTATTCAAAAGAAATAGCATATCTTGGAAACTAGGATAAATTTTTGACAAGGGCATAACCTTACTAAAGATTCAGCCAATATTTTCAAAAGTTTCACATACAAATACTTAGCAAACACTTTTGCAAAGGTGTTTAATATCCTTCTTAAAATATTTAACATGTCTGAATTGTTAACCTAATTTATCACTATTGAAAATTGGCCGGCAATTACCATGCTGACTGCTTTGTTGGCAGATCAACTTTTAAACCCTTGAATTCCTATTGTTTCAGCTATAGTTGTGTTTATGTCTCTCACTTAAATAGTTCTCAACACACTACTCTGGTTATTTTGATATTGTGAACATGCAGGTGTACATATTACTATGCCAGGGACTATACCCAGATCTGGTCTTTATTGTTAAAACAAATATCTTTGAATGTTTTGAATTAGTGCATAAGACATATTTATTCTTATGTAAGAAGGCCAATTTTCCTCCAGCTAAAGATATGATTTTAATTTTTTGTCTCCACTTATTTTTCCATTTTGCTATTCCTTATTCGAAATAATTTATATCACTACACCAAAAATGATCGTGAGTTTCTCAACCCATCATTAATCTGTAAGTTCAAAACTATCAGGAATGGAGGTTAAACCAGGCAGAACAGAGAAAACCTTTTTCACTCTCTATGACCAAAATAATGGCTTTAACTACACCTAGTTTTTTTTTAAATTCTAATAAAATTTTAATTAAACTTAAATTTTAAATTCTAATCTCATTATTTTTAATTTCTCTTTTCCTAAACAAAGATGCAATTTCATGAGACTAAGTTTTGTAAGGAAGTGAAAAATGTTTTGCATCTGGGCTATTTTAAAAGTCTCTGAAGCTCAGACTTTTGAAACCTTTGCAATTATGAATTAGAAATCCATGTGTTGCATAATGCATTTCTGAATAAATGCTCAAGACTTCTATGCAATCTACAATGGCCTGATACTAACACTTTAGTAATGAATGGCATATTAGAAAATGATTCAAAAACATTTATAATGGAAATCATATTTTCTAAGCAAAGCTTGTGTTTTAAAATGTAAAATATAACTTTATCCACTAAACATAGCTTCCAGCTACCATATCAATCAATAAGATACGTTGGTGTATCATCAAAGAATTCTGAGTAATTTCTTTACTGTTGTTGCTCAAGGAAAAGCCTGCATAGGTATATGAGAGAGGCTATCTGAAAGTAGAAAGGAAGAGGCTAAGTTCTTTTTGAGCCATTGGATAACTATTAATATCAAAGTTTCTTTATTATGCTAGTTTATTTTTCAAACATAGCAAAAACTAGACCTTTATTTATCCCAGTGTATTAATTTGGTTAAACACCATACATCACAGAGTGACTGGGTTATTATTTTACTTCAAATGTCACATCATCTTTTATCTTTTATTTATTGCACTCTCCAATTTAATTACTCAACAGAGGCAGATACTTTGGGGGAAAGCTCGCATAGATCTCTAATCTTTTTCCATTTTTTTCTAGGCATTTTTTTATTTTTAAGAAACAACACTGACAGGGGATTTTGTTTTGTTTTATTGTAAGAAAAAAAATTAAATCAGGAATTAAGTTCCTCTACAAAAGAGATTAAGTCTTTGACACTCAGTTAGGGACTTGCTTTCAAATAAAATAAGCATCTCATTATTTTTTAAGTGCTTTTGTCTTAAGAATATGGGATCTTAATTGAATGTTGCCTATAACAGAATTCTCATTATAAACAAGTGAGGGTGAGAAGAGGATAAAGAGGAAGGCTTAAGTGGTATATGAATTTATAAATTATATGGATTTTTATTTGCCAAGTACAAATCAATTCTTAGGTAGAGCCTAGAGTCAAGACCAAAAGATTCATAATTGCATTTTGAGGGATATAATTTCCTTTAGTCTTACTAAGAAGCAGCCAAAAGAAATTGCAAATCAAAGTATATATAGAACTAAGCTTTCTGGAAACTATAACATCCCTGTTTCTCATATCACAGCCAATAGGGGCAGAAAAGAATTTCTGGAAGTTGTCATTCTAACAAATCACTATGGTGTTGAGCCACCCAGATTAATGCATACCTATAATTTTATGCAGCCAACATTCAATTTAGTCTTTTAGATATGTTTAACCAAAGGCTCTACAACTTTAGTTTTTGTTTAGAGATGAAGTATCTATTCAAGTTCTTATATTTGCTTCATGACTTTAATACAACCACCATTTTATTTTAAATCTCATTGCTTCTTTGGGGATTTTCTACATATATTTTTGAGTTTGATGATCTTTCCATTTCTCCATACACAGGATAAACATTAGTTTTATTCTCTAAACAGAACAAATGTATCAGAATCAAAGGTATGATATATCTGTCAAATATTATAATGCTGCAAATAGATCTTTGGGTTTGAGTAGATAGTAAGAAATATCATTATATTTTGCTGCTTCTGACATGATTACAAACAAGTGCTAAGTAATGTCCTAGAAAGAATAAAAACGTCTTATTAGTACTCTTTGTGATAGAATGTAGCTTGATTTGAAAATATTAACATTGGTACTAGATCTATTAAATTGCTCTATCACCAGTTAGTTGCAAAAAATTTGAGCATGCCACTTATCACTCTACTCCTTAATTTTCTCTTCTTAAGTTGTATGTCTCGATAAAGAATCCCTGAGACTTCTTGTAGTTGTAAACTTTGTAACAGCAGAGAAAAGGAAGTCTTTCATTAACATTTTCAATTTTGTATCATTGCTACCAGTTGATTTTTCTTTCTCAAACTGCATTTCCAGAAAAGTGATAAAAGACTTATAAAGTGTTAATATGTTTAGCCTTTGGCTTAGATTCCTCTGGCACATCATGCCCACCCTTAATATTTTACACTGTAAGCCATATCATCTTTTATCTTTTATTTATAGTTACCCTCATATTAATTTCTCAATAGCAGCTGGTAAGGCAGGAGGGACAAGTCATTGATCTTCCAATTTATCTGCTATTCTTACATATCCTGAGGTTGAGAAAGACAGGAAAGATTGATGGAGCCCTGGCACACACCCAGCAGCTGTATGTTTCTCATGCATGAAAATCAACCACAGGAAACCAAAACTCAACAATTGGCAGCAGTATCAGCTACCTCTGTAATAAATATAACAATATCATCTTTAATAATTTAATGGGATACCTGGAATTCAGTAATGAAAAAGATACTGTATAAGCATGCCAGTGTAGCATTGGACTGATCAGGTTGGTGGTATTTGGGGAATGTAAATGGAGGTGAGGGAGTGTTTAGGGATATCATGTCCTAAATTCAGCACTATTTCATTCTTAATTTTTAAAAAGCTCATAATATAGAACTAGAAATGATTAATATTCTCTAAAGCTTTTAAGACTTTTAAAAACAGTTTCTACAGGAAAACAACTAACTTACAGATTATGCTATTTCTAGAATGTAAGGTAATGAGTTACATGCATTATATGAGCCACAAGAATAAAATAAACAATTGTGCCCAAACCTTTTTATTCACATGTATTTTTGAAGGGACAAACAACGTATGATTTGCTTCCAAACAAAAAAAGCCCTTCATTTCTTGTTGTAACTAAGCAGGGAACTCATATTGGCTGAGTTGTGTCAAGTATTCGACTTGACCTAAGTCTGTTACCTTACTTACTGCATGTTTTTCAACTCGTCTTTCTGGCCCAAGTTTCAGGTGTTGCAAATATGTTTGATTATCAATTTTATATATATCTAAAATAAAACCCATGTTATAAATATTAGGTTTATATTTGTTTAAATTTGGAAAACAAATGTGAAGCAAGAAAGCTGATTTTACTATTAAATCACATATAGATTGCCGTAGAGACAGGGCATCAAAAGAACCTTAGGTTTTTGTAGAATTACAAGAGAGCAAAGATCTTCCATTATCCATCTTTAAAAAATATTTTGTGCCCTTGGTTCTTACTATGCAGGCATATTATATGGGTACACATATTATATACAAATTAATATTTAATGCCCTCCAGGGATAAACTAGTGCGTCAAACTTCTTAGAAGTTTCAGACACAAAATCTTCAGAAAACAGTTTAGTTCAACAAAATGTGTTACAAAATTTTTGAATATACATAGTTAGAGAAACTGTATGATTTTCATAGAGATGACTTTACAAAAGTGCTTTCCCAGAATAACCTCATATTTTTTTCTTCTGATAACTGGACAGTTGATTCTTTTGTATGTAGAAATCACATGAATGTAACAAATGATTTAATCTCATATAGGACCACTGCTGAAAGAAATAGATAATGAAAATACCTAATGCTGGGAGTGGGAGCAGGATGATCAAAAAATAACAGTTCTGAGAACATTGCTAGGGCATATAAACAATTAAAAACTGGAATATCATAAAAAGTCTTACACAGAAAATCCTCTAAGAAAAATAATCACCATCTATGGAAGAGTCATCCCTGTGAAACATTGAACTTCAAATACAGAGGTAAGAAACACTTTCCCTGATGTGGGTGGTGGTGGTGTAGAGTTGATAGTACAAGGGGTATGAAGTTTGCCTTGTACACAGGGCTTACACCTGGCTATGAGTTCACAAATTGTTCTTGGCTTGGGGAAACCATATGGGATGCATGGGGATCGAACCACACTCCTTCCTAGGTTAGCGCATGATGGCAAACACCCTACCACTTGTGTCACTGTCCGGACCCTTTGCAAAAATGTGATTTATAACAACCCAGATAAGTAAGAAAAAATTAGTATTTAAGGGATTAAATGGATATATTGTGCGATACCATTAGCCCTACTGCAAGCAGGCTTGAATTAATTTCCTTACAACAGTTTTTCCTGAGAAGTTTTGGACATTTTGGCCCACTCTCAACAAAGTCCTAAAAACTGTGAATCCCAAACTTAGTCTCACAAAACCTTCCACAGACTGAAAAGACTTGAAAAAGACTTATAGCAGGGATAGGACTGACAGTTTTGTGGTCAAAACTGCCTCAGAAATAAAAGACATTTTCCCCAATCTGGGGCCAGGAGAATTTATCTGCAATTTAAGGATATGCATAGCTATATTAATTACAATGCTAAGATAGGGAAATAATTAAAATGATGAACTATTAATGAATAGATCAATAAAGCATGGTCTAGATACATAACAGAAGACAATGCAGCTATAAGAGAGGACAACCCCCTACAATTTTATTTCAAAGTGGATGGAACTATAAGGTATCATGCTGAATAAGTGAATCCCAATAAAAAGTACAGAAACAGTGATCCCTAGCAAATGAGGGTGTTAACAATATACAGTAAAGGAGTAACAAAAGATCAAAGCAACAGAACTGAAAAATTGGCCCTAAGAGTTGAATTTATATGTTGGGGCTGCGGAACAAATAAGAGTTATCTTTGGGATTTCAGTGTAGGACAGTAGAAACTCAAATGACAGCTGTACTGTTTCAGGTATAAAATCCAGTATTAGTCATAATATATACCACAAGATATAATTTTTTTATTTTAATTTTTGATTTTTGAATAATGCCTGGTGACACTCAGGGGTCACTTTTGATCTTCACTTAGGAATTTCTCTTGGCAGGATCAGGGGACCATAGAGGATGCCAAAAATAGAATCTGGTTTGGGCACATGCAAGACAAATGTCCTTATTCAGCACCCTAATAAAGTTTTTAAGTCAAGAAACTGTGCAATTTTATTCTTAATTCTAGAGCTTTCTTTTTGGATTTATGTGGAAGCTCCCAATGTAAATAATATTTTCTGTGGACCCTCTGGGAGATAGTACATTAGATAAGATACTTTCATGTTGGTAACCCATGTTAAATTTCTATATATGATGTCCTCTGAGACGTCCAGGAGTAAGCTTTGTGCACAATACAAGTAATAAGTCCAGACCTCTTCTAGCTATAACTCAATAAAGTATATAATGATAATTCATTTTCTATGAATAAAATTGCAATATATTATTTTTATAAGTAGGGTTTTGGAATATATGGGACTCAATCAAAAATCAAAAAGTAAAACCTGAACAAGTTATGATGGCATGCAAAGAATAATTTAATTAATTTCTAGCAATGAATATTAAAACATGCTTCATCCAGCAATGAATGAGATTCTTTATTGTCACAAATATACATGCTATTCCAATCACTAATTGACATGTCTAATAACTTTCTAATACTTACTCAACACTGGACTCATGCCGTAAACCTTTGGAGGGATTCACCTGGCAGGTATCATCAACCTGAACCTGTGGGAAGTATTAGGTAAATGAGAGCCAATGAAGACTACTCATTAAATATTTAACCACATTGGCAAACCTTTGTAAAACCACCAATGAAAATATAGAAAATGAGCTGTACAAGTTTCTAAGAAGCTTAAGTTTATTGTATAAAACATTAACTTTAATTTATTACATGCAATGTCTTAACATGGAGCTGATAATGCCAAATTAATGAACATAAAATATTTCAAAGTGAATTGAGCGGTACAGAGAAGTTAGAAGGAGGTGAGTAATAAACCAAATTCCAGACAATGGGAGAAAACTCAATGTCTGTAAAATGCTGAAGAAATAGAATAAAATCAAGTATTATTAAGCTCAAATGATAATAATTTTACCATAATATATATTAACAAAAACATATATTACTGGTTACTTAGGTATACATTTTCTTTGATTTATTTGTAATAAAAGCTACCAGACTTAAATTCACATACCGCAGAGAAACATACTTGTCAAACCTTTGCCACAATGTGTTGGCTCTATTACATAAACTTTGGGAAATTATTAAATTTGAAGTATAAAGCCTTTAAAAATATGCCTTTCATATGTTTTGGATTATTTATCCTCTGTAGGAGAACTGTGATTTGACAACCATTAAATCATATATAATATATGTATGTATTTTAAAAGATGTTAAGTAAAGGGCACTTTAGTAGGTTTAAATCAAGAAAATTTTTATATATAAAATTTAGGATTAGCAGTATATTTTTTTAATCTTCAATTTGAGGATGAGGGCAGTCACTCTATTTTTAAAACACTGGAATACCTATTAAATATTACACATTAAAGGAATCTCTCTTCACAAAAATACAATACAAAAATCCATTCTTCACACCTATGTTTATTGTAGCACTATTTACAATAGCCAGACTCTGGAAACAGATGAATGGCTAAAGAAACTATTTTACATATACACAATGGAATATTATGCAGCCGTCAGGAGAGATGAAGTCATGAAATTTTCCTATATGTGGATGTACATGGAATCTATTATGCTAAGTGAAATAAGTCAGAGAAAGAGAGATAGATGCAGAATCGTCTCACTTATCTATAGATTTTAAGAAAAATAAAAGACATTTTTGCTATAATTCTCAGAGACAAAAGAAAGGAGGACTGGAAGGTCCAGCTCATGACATGAAGCTTACCACAAAGAGTAAAGAAACAACTACATTGAGAACATTCCTAACAAAGTGAATGAATGAGAGATGTAAAAAGCCTGCCTTGAGTACAGACAGGGGTGGGATGGGGAGGAGGGAGATTTAAGACGTTGGTGGTGGGAATGTTGTAATGGTGAAGGGGGGTGTTCTTTATATGACTGAAATCATACAATACAATCATATTTGTAATCACAGTGTTTAAATAAAGATATAAAAATAAATTAAGAATATAATGTACAAATACTGGGATGGCTAGACTAATATCAGATGACAGAAACTCTAGACTTAATTAAGAAACAATTGTTTTTAAAAAATCAAGAGTTGTATACATAAACATTCATACTCCTAAACAATTATACATGTACTGATGAATCATCATAGTAGTTTAAAAATGCTAATAGAATTGAAGTAAGACATCAATATCAATACAATATTAATGGGAGAATACCACATAACTCAGTCACTTCTTGTTATATAAATCAAGCTAAAACTTATCAAAGATAAAATAAATATAAAATTGAAAGATAGTGATTACTAGGCATATATTGGACTTTTTATCCCCACAAAGCTGAAAGCACACTCTACTCCAATGCACATAGGGACAATCTCCAAGACAGAGCACATGCTGGGCTATATAGCACTTCCAGAAAATCAAGAGATTAGAAATCATATCAATTTCAAACCATAATGTACTAAAAATAAAAGTAATCAAAAAATAAAGATTTTAAAGATAAATAACTTTAACATCTGGAAATTAAACAGCTCACCACTAAATAACCAGTAGGTCACAGAGGAAATCCAAGAGAAAATCAAGTTTCCTGAAAACAAATGAGAATACTTACATTACTAGAATTTGTGAGACACAATCAAAGAGGTATTAAGAGGAAATCATATAGCTTTGCAAGCAGTCATCAGAAAAGAAGAAAATCCTTGCATAAATAATGTAATTGCACAGTTTAAGGAGCTGAAAAAAAACAACAAAAAATGAACCTAAAGTAGGCAGAAATACCTCTCGAATATATATTTATAGGGGATGGAGAGGAGGAAGATGGGGGACATTGGTGGTGTGAATATTGCACTGGTGAAGGAGGTGTTTCTTTTTATAACTGAACCCAACTACAAACATGTTTTTAGTCATGGTGTTTAAATAAATTATTTATATATGTGTATAATATATACACTCCACATCCTGCGGTGCTTGTGGGGTTGGAATGTCTCTTGGCAGAGAAGGCCTGAAAGTTTGGTGATTGGCCTATAGGTGCTTGGTAGGGGGTAGGGAGTATGGAATGTGTTGTTTCCTCTTGAGCCATTTTCCTGGCCCCATTCTGTGACTTTTGATTCATGTGTTTAGATAGTCCATATATAATCCACATATTATCCATAGATTTATTTATCTATAGTACTTAATTTCATTACTTAGTTGTTTTATCTTTCTGTCATTTTCCCAAACTGTTTCTATCTCTCTATAAATGGTTTACCCTGGTGAGTATCTTTGTTCATTATTTCTTCAAAATGTCTCTTTATGAATATTTTGTATGAACATTAGAATGAAGGAAAGAACTCTTTGAAAAAGCACGAGGAAAAACTACAATGCTTTTTTTGTGGATTATATATGCTTTTATATGTGGATTATATATGGTTTTGGATTTTTGTTTTTTAGTTTGTTATTGTTGTTGTTGGTGGTGGTGTTTTGTTTTTGTTTTTTTTTTT
This sequence comes from Suncus etruscus, assembly GCF_024139225.1. NCBI lineage: Eukaryota > Metazoa > Chordata > Mammalia > Eulipotyphla > Soricidae > Suncus > Suncus etruscus. The sequence goes on from NC_064850.1 coordinate 73,698,013, forward strand.
TTTGCCACACTCAGCAGCTTTATGGATTTACTCCTGGTCTTCACTTAGAAATTGCTAGAATTGAAATGCCTAGAATTGAACCTGGGTCTGCCCCAGGTCAGCCCCATGCAAGGCAAACACCCTACCACTGTGCTATCTCTCAGGGCCCCCCCTTTTTTTCGGTTTTTGGGTCACACCCCACGGTGCTGAGGAGTTACTCCTGGCTCTGCTCTCAGAAATTGCTCCTGGCAGGCTAACGAGACCAATGCAATTCTGTATTCCTCCTCATAGCACTAGTACCATACTTACCACAATTATGTACCAATACTTACCATACTTACATACCAATACCTACAATTCTCCAAGAAAATTCCATTAGCAGCTTTAACTCAGCAATCATGTGACCAAGATAAAAAGAAATACAAAAGAGTAGAATTTGAATGTCTGATATATATATATATATATATATATAATCTGGGAAGTGGAAAAATGGCATGGGAGATGTTATATAAGGTCCTGCAAGATCTGTTCATCTTGGATTTTATGAAGAGTGAAGCTGGTTGCTCAGATTCTCTGGGAGAGTTCCCTGAAAAGCAGGTAAATAGAGAATATCTGGGATATCAACTTGGCTGTTAGAAGAAATAAAAAGAATTGGTTCAGGTGAAAGACCTGTTTTCCACAGCAGCATAGTATATCTTTCCATCATCATAACTCCCCAGTCCAGCTGCTTGTGTGAATCTTCATCTCCATGTGTGTAAAAAGTGCTCTCTTTTTTATCTAGTCTTTTTCATCCTCATTGTTGCATCATGCATAAATTTGTGACACAAATAAATTTGTAATTCAATTAAAAAACATACAGGCAAGAGAAGAAAATAATAACAATTTGAGCAGAAACTAACAAGATAGACTCCAAAACAACAAACCAAAAGACCAATGAAATCAAGAGTTGCTTCTTTAAATAAACAAGAATAATAAATCATTATCAATAAATCATTATCACTCACAAAAAAAGAACTTTAAAGAAAATAGAAATGAAAAGTGGAGGTGTCACTTAAATATTATAAAATTCAAATTGTAATCAAAGATTAATTAGAGAATTTTTATGCCAAAAATGAGGAAATCTGGAAGAAATGGATGAATATGGATGAATTCTTTTTTTTTTTTTGGTTTTTGTTTTTTTGGGCCACACCTGGCGGTGCTCAGGGGTTACTCCTGACTGTCTGCTCAGAAATAGCTCCTGGCAGGCACGGGGGACCATATGGGACACCAGGATTCGAACCAACCACCTTTGATCCTGGCTGCTTGCAAGGCAAACACCGCTGTGCTATCTCTCCAGGCCCATGGATGAATTCTTGAACTTCCATATGTACCAACAGGGGTACAGAGCCAGGTCACAGAGTAGTTTGACCCAAAACCAAAACTAAACAAAAACGCTATTATAATTTTAATGTTAGTGTTATAATTTCATGCTTACAATTCTTAAATGTGCATTAAATATATTCATGAAAACATCCATCTAGTCAGGAAAATAATAGTCAGGTCAGTTTCTTTGTGCCTACTGTTTAACCCTCAACCGTATTTTTCAACCTGCTTCTCCATTTCTTCTGATAAACATTGATCTGTATTCAGTTATTGTAAATGTATTGATTTTATATAAATACATATAACTTTATTAATATAAAAGTGAACTTTATGATTTCTTTCACTTATAGTAATTATTTTAAATAAACCCTGTATTTTTATTGATAATAAATCTATAATGAATAATTTTTTGTATAAATGCACCATGGTATTCCCTCAGATATTGATAGACACCAGAAATTCTAAAATTTTAAACATCTTAAACATCTAAAACATCTTAAAATTAAGATGTTATTAACATTAGTGATGTTTTGTATAAACAATACTTTAACATTTTCTAAGAAAATATCTCAGTATAGAAGAGGAAAATTACACAGTATTTCAACTTTTGTAGGCACTACCAAAATGTTTCCTAAAGTGAATATATTAAAATGTTTTACTGTCTACTAGCAGGATATAAGTTACAGTGCCTGCACTTTCTTAGCAACAATTATTTTCAGCAGACTTTCTTAATTTCTCCATTCAAACAAAATCTCTATTCCATGTGGCTTTAATTTTTCGCTTAGCAATTAATATGATTATATAAAAAATCTTCATTGCCTATATACCTTTTATGGCAAATAAGAAATTTTTCTTCCTAAATAAGAATTTTTTATATTTTACCAATTTAAAAACATATGTGTATATATGTGTTTATATGTAGTAATATATTATAAATATAAATATTTGGTTTAGAAGAGACATAGTCTAGTGCCCAGAGCTTTCTCCAGACTGTGTGCTTATGATCATCCTATTAATGATTACAAAAGATATGTGATGCTGAAGAACAAACAAGGATTAGCCACAAACATGCTATGTCCCTTACACCTGATTTCTATCTCTGTGACCCATATTCAAAAATACTTTAAGTGCAAAATTGTAAGAAATATAAATTTATTAACCATGTTAATTGATATTACTAATATGATTTGAAAATACTTTCCTAGAATCTGTGGCTTTATTTTTGTTAATAATATCAGAGGTCAGATTATTTTAGCAGACAAATTCAGATTACCTGTTTTAATAATATTTTTTTTTTGGCTTGTAGGTCACACCAGGCAGCTCTCAGGGGATACTCCTGGCTTTATGCTCAGAAATCGCTCCTAAGGCTGGGAAAATCTATGCCCACCCAGTGATTCCTGACCGTGAGTGTTGCCTGTGCATGTTTTTCCACTGTCCTGTCTCTGAAACCTCTTGGGAGTGGGCCATAAAGGGCCCACAAAAATAGCTCTCCCAGAGGCACATCCAAGGGCCGTAGCACCAAGAAACTGTGTTGGATCATGAAAACCGGCTATCTTCAGTATTCTGCAGAAAGGAAGGTCCCCTGTTTGTGATGTCAGGCTGGGAAAATCGATGCCTGCCCAGTGATTCCCGACTCAGACTGTGGCCTGTGCTGGTTTATCTACTATCCTGTCTCTGAAACCTCTTGGGAGTGGGCTGAAAAGGGCCCACAAAAATAGCTCTCTCAAGGCTCCAAAAGAGCATGGCCACTCAGCTTTGCTTTGCAGCCACGAACTCTTTCTAACCAATGAACCCCACCACAACATGCAGGAAAAAACCACACTACAAGTGTGACAATGGGAAACCTCGCAGGAAAACACCATGCACAGAGAATGAAGACGATAGCTCAGATGACCTAAAAAATTTCAACCATCTGATTAACCTCTTGGATAAGGAGTTTAGAATAGAAATATGAAGATGTTTGAAGAACTCAAAGAAAGCATAAATCGATTTGAACAGGACAAAAAGACAGAAATCAGAAAACTCCAAACTGAAATAACAGATCTGAAAAATACGATAGCTGAACTTGAAAACTCAGTGGATGACTTCACCAGCAGGGTAACAGCAGTTGAGGACAGTATTGGTGTGCTGGAAGATGAGATGCAGAAAAACTCGACACAACAGAATAAATTGGAAAAGAACCTTAAGACAAATAATCAGGCAATGAAAAAAGTACTAAAGGAAGGTGACCAGATGATAATAGAAGTCTTTGATAAACTCAAAAGAAACAACATAAGAATCACTGGAGTCCCAGAGACCCAGGAAGGAGATCTCCAGGAAGAATCAACTGTCAAAGACATTATCAAAGAGATAATCCCAGAGTTAAAGACTACATGCAATCAAGTCCTGCATGCCCCAGAGTACCAGCTAAAGGAGTCCCAAAGAAAAACACCCTAATTCACATGCTCATTATGATGACTAATCCCACAGATAGAGATAGAATACTGAAAGCAGCAAGACCAAAAAGAGAACTTACATTCAAAGGAGCATCCCTAAGACTTACAGCAGACATGTCACAAGAAACTCTCAAGGCCAGAAGACAGTGGTGGGATATTGTGAGAAGACTGAATGAAATGGATGCCTCACCGAGAATACTGCACCCAACCTGACTCATATTCAGGTTTGAAGGAAGGATACATAGCTTCATGGATAAACAACAGCTCAGAAACTTCACAGATGAAAAGCCAGCCTTAAAGGAAAAACTGACAGGTCTACTTTAAGACAAGAAAGACCAACAAACACAGCAAACTTATCTACAAAGATGACATTAAATCCTTTGACAATCATCTTCCTCAATGTCAATGGACTAAGTTCACCAATTAAAAGACACAGAGTGACAAAATGGGTCAAAAAGATGAATCCAACCTTCTGCTGCCTACAAGAAACACACCTGAATAGTCAGAACAAACATAGACTCAAAATCAAAGGCTGGAGGGAAATCACCGAAGCAAACAACACTCTCAAAAAAGCTGGGGTGGACATTTTAATATCTGATAACACCAACTTTATACTCAGAAAAGTTATAAGGGACAAAGTTGGACACTATATACTAATCAATGGATATGTGCAATAGGAAGAAAGCAGACTATTAAACATATATGCACCCAATGAGAGAACAGCAAATTATCTAATACAATTAATGACAAATCTGAAAGAAGACATCAATAATAACACAATAATTGTGGGAGACCTCAACATGGCCCTGTCAACACTTGATAGGTTAACCAGACTGAAACCCAACAAAAACATACTAGCCCTGAGAAGAGAAATGGAAGAAATATGACTACTATATATATATGACACTCCATCCCAAAAAACCTGTATACACATTCTTCTCCAATGTACATGGGTCATTCTCCAGGATAGACTACATGCATGCACATAAAACATACCTTCATAAAATCAAGAGGATAGAAATCTTGTAGGCTACCTTTGCTGACCACAAGACTCTGAAATTAGATGTGTACTACAAAAGCACACAGAAGAAAACTTTAACAATTGGAAATTAAAAAGCCTGCTACTGAACAACCAGTGGGTCCAAGAAAAATCAAAGAGGAAATCAAAACTTTCCTGAAAACAAACGATAATGAAGACAAAAACTGCCAGAATTTATGGGACACAGCAAAAGAGGTTCAAAGAGAAAAATTTATAGCTTTGCAAGCACACATCAGAAAAGAAGAAGCTTAATGACACAGCTCATAGAATTAGAAATTGCTCAACAAAATGACCCCAAAAATAGGGAACAGAAGGAAATAACAAAGCTAAGAGCAGAAATAACGAAGTGGAAACCCAAAAAACAATCCAAAAGATCAACGAAAGCAGAAGTTGGTTCTTTGAAAAAACAAACAAGATTGATAGACTATTGGCAAAACTCACAAAGGAAGAGAGAGAGAGAAATCTGATAATCCGTATTAGAAATAAAAAGGGTGAGATCATGACAGATACTGCAGAGATCCAAAGGGTAATTAGAGACTACTTTGAGAAACTTTATGCTACTAAACATGAGAACCTAGAAGAAATGAATAAATTCTTGGACTCATAACCTTCCACAGTTAAGTAAGGAGGATATAGCATATCTAAACACCCCCACCACTATTGAGGAAATTGAAAGTGTAATCAAACATCTGCCCAAAAACAAAAGTCCAGGCCCAGATGGATTTACTAATGAATTCTTTACAACCTTTCAAGAGTAGCTACTACCAATCCTAGCCAGGCTCTTCCATGAAATTGAAAAAACGGGAACACTCCCAAACAGCTTTTATGAAGTCAACATCACCTTGATACCAAAATCAGACAGAGATGCTGCCAAAAAAGAAAATTACAGACCAATATCCCTGATGAATGCTGATGCAAAGATCTTCAACAAAATCCTGGCAAATAGGATCCAATGCATCATCAAGAAAATCATACACTATGACCAAGTAGGTTTCATCCCAGGAATGCAAGGATGTTTTAACATCCGTAAATCTATCAACATCATGCACAACATCAACAACAAGAAAAATAAAAATCACATGGTCATATCAATAGACGCAGATAAAGCATTTGATAAGGTCCAACACCCATTCTTGATCAAAATTCTCAGCAAGATGGGAATGGAAGGAGCCTTTCTCAATCTCGTTAAAGCCATACACCAAAAGCCAATGGCAAATGTTATCCTCAATGGAGAAAAACTAAAAGCCTTTCCTCTAAATTCTGGTACAAGGCAAGGCTGTCCACTCTCACCACTCTCTTCAACATAGTACTGGAAGTGCTTGCTATAGCAATTAGGTAAGAAAAAGATATCAAGGGTATCCATATAGGAAAAAAGAAATCAAGCTCTCACTGTTTGCAGATGACATGATACTCTACTTAAAAAACCCTTAAGACTCTACCAAAAAACTTCTAGAAACAATAGACTCTTATAGCAAGGTGGAAGGCTAAAAATTAATACAGAGAAATCAATGGTTTTTTTATACACCAATAATGATAGGGAAGAGATGGACGTCAGAAGTCAATCCCATTTACATTAGTGCCACACAAACTCAAATATCTTAGAGTCAACTTGACCAAAGACGTGCAGGACCTATACAAAGAAAACTATAAAGCTCTGCTCCAGGAAATAAGAGATTACACACGGAAATGGACACACATACCCTCCTCTTGGATTGGAAGGATTAACATAATTAAAATGGCAAATTTTCAAAGAAGTGGATCAAACACTTATGAAGTTCATCTGGAACAATAAACACCCTCAAATAGCTAAAGACCTCCTAAGGAAAAGGAAAATGGGAGGCATTACTTTCCCCAACTTTAAACTGTACTACAAAGCAATAGTTATCAAAACAGCATGGTTTTGGAATAAAGACAGACCTTCAGATCAGGGGAATAGGCTTGAGTTCTCAGACAATGTTCCCCAGACATACAATATCCTAATTTTTGACAAGGAAGCAAGAAATCTAAAGTGGAGCAGGGAAAACCTCTTTAACAAGTGGTGCTGGCAAAACTGGTTAGCCACTTGCAAAAAAGCGAACATAGACCCCCAGTTAACATCATATACGGAGGTAAAATCTAAATGGATTAAAGACCTTGATATCAGACCTACCATAATCATGTGAATGAATGAGGGATCTGCAAAACCTGTCAGAATACAGGTGGGGGTGGGGTGGGATGGAGGGAGATTTGGGATATTGGTGATGCAAATGTTGCACTGGTGAATGGGGGTGTTCTTTACATGACCAAACCTAATCACAATCATATTTGTAATCATGTTGTTTAAATAAAAAGAATAATAAATAAAAAAGAAATCACTCCTAGCAGGCTTGGGGGACCATATGGGTTTCTGGGATTCAAACCACCATCCTTCTGCATTCAAGGCAAACACCCTACCTCCATTCTATCACTCCAACCCCCATATTTTTATAATTTTTGTTGCAATCTCCAGGATTTTTTGCCTAACACAAGGTCAAATATTTTGCACATTTTAAAAATATAGATACTTTATATTTTCTCCTGTACATATGCAATTAATACTATGTATTAGGTAATCAAAATCTTATTTTCACATATAGCTATCTATGCATAGCACTCAAAATTAATATTCCTTGGACAATTTGTTTAAAATATGATCCTTTTTATAATGAATTCACATTCCTTTATAATGTGTTCTCACTATAGATGTGGATATATAGATGTGGACTTTAGTTTTGTCTAATTGACCTAGCATATGCAACTACTTATTATAATTTGTTTATTGTATATTTTATGTGCTTTTGTATGAATATTATAAGGATTATGTTATTTTAATGGTCTAAGTATATTTCATATATCAAAGGAAATATATCAAATTGGTCTTTCTTATTTAATTTTTAAATATTTAGATGTAAAATATTTTCTGAAAAATTTTAAGTATAATTTACATCAATTTTTTTCAAAAGGATTGTCATATATGTAGACTAAATTTTATATGGAGTATATACAGACTTCTATCATATGTATTGGAAGATTATGATAGGAGTTACAGGAAAAGTAAGAAAATAGATAATAAATAAAATAATTTTTATTTGTAAAATGTTATAAACCATTTCATACACAAAATATTATTTAAATATAAAATATGTATACTAATATCCATAGCAGTATAATTATTAAATAATTATAACATTTATCATTAAAATTATCATAATAAATAATTAATGTTTATATTCTCTTGTCAAAATTAGGATAAAATAATATATTTCTATATAAAACAAATTTATGATAAAAATAACTTTAAAATATGTTAATATCTTATTTTCTAAATGAACAAGAGCTACTGGGGACAATATAGAAAAATTTTCTGGAATCATATTATCTTTATATTTTATCACCAAAGGCTTATTGGTTGTATTTTATTCAGTGCATTGTACATGGGTGTGTGTGATTAAAATGTGCATAAAAAAGATCTGAACAAAGAATTTATCTTGTCAACTTGTCTAAGACATTTCTCATGGTCTGACTCACCTTTTATGTATTGGCATTACAATATTTTTTGCTTCTTTTCAGTTTGACTGCTAAAAAAAAATTAAAAATTTTTGTTAAACCTCATAAAATAGTATAAACAAATGTAATAAAAAATGAGAAGATGATAATAGCAATCAGCACTATGACATTTCTTGTCAGTTTTCTTTATCACTTAAAAATTGCATTTTATTTGACTTTTTGACTCTTAAATAGTCAAATAAAGCTGAAGAATTTCTTTTGAAAGCACTTACTTTAATTTTGCTTATTTTCCAATGCACTAGAAAACAATGATGGTCATATTTTGATAAGAATCTCTTAAGAATTATGCAAAAGTACAGTTATGCCAAGTATTTAAAGATCTGTGCATTCAAATAAGTTTCTGAAGTTTGTTGTTTATTTTGCATTTTCTTGATGAGAAATGAACAGAACTTTTAAAAATATATCTTTCAACTCTGATCTGTTATTTCTCTCTAACCCTTATTACCCTCAGTTCTTAATACTTCAGAAACTAGAACCAATTCTTATCTAATAGAATGAGAAGTTCTTATATAATAGGGATAGAAACTTATAAAATTTTGTACTTTGGGAGCCTTTCACCCTAAATAGTTGTCATCTTGACTACTTAGATTTCAATCGATAGGACATCTACTATTCAGCCCTGGACTTTGAATCCCATCTTTGGAACTGGCACAGTTTTCTGCACCAGCACCAGGAATCAAATTTTACGAGGGCAGGCCCTAATGCTGCTGTCATGTCACTTGCTCCAGGGTGAGTTTATAAGACACCCTGACAACATAGAAACAGCAACAACTTGCTTCCAGGGTGGGTTCCCCTAGCTCTCTGTCTAATGGTGAGATGAAATGAGAAGATTCGGTGTGTCACCCTGACTTTGGCATAGGATTTGTGCACAAACCAAGATCTCTTATTGCAGATGCCTGACAGTTACAACTGTGATTAGGGATAACTTTTACTGGGACCATGAAGAAAGACTATGGGGTTGGATAACTTAATATGGCCAAAGCCTGTGGTTGGTCCTGTGGCAGGATGCTTCATATGTGGGGACACCATGTTTTTAGGGCACGATTTTTCTCTCTGTTTTTCCCAAATTTTGCTGTTGCTATGCAAAAAACTGAAAACTCTTATTTGTATCTTTTAGATAGGGATTTCTCCATTATTCATAGAACCTTGGGACATGAGATACTTTGGTCTACCTCATATTTCTGCATTTTTATATAAAATTAAGAAGGGGAAAAGAAGAATAGAGGCCAGGGGCCAAGTGATCTCAGGTTCATTAGTGGGGAATTAAAAGGAAAAAACTAAATATCTAAGCCAAAGTCAACAAAAATAGAATCAAGAGACATAAAGTATAACAAACTAAACTTAAATTCAGCCTGTTATAATTGCAGGCCAGGGGGCAAAGGGTGGTGGAATATTATGTAGCCATCAGGAGAGATGAAGTCAAGAAATTTTTCTATACATGAATGTACATCGAATCTATTATGCTGAGTGAAATAAGTCAGAGGGAGATAGATGCAGAATAGTCTCACTCATGTATGGGTTTTTTTAAAAAAAAGATATTTTTGCAATAATTTTTAGAGACAAATGAGAGAAGGGCTGCAAGGTTCAGCTAATGACATGAAGCTCATCACAAAGAGTATTGATTGCTGTTAGAGAAATAACTACATTGAGAACTATCCTAACAATGTGAATGAATGAGGGAAGTAGAAAGCCTGTCTAGAGTACAGGCAGGTATGGGGTGCAGAGGAGGGAGATTTGTGACATTGGTGAATGGAATGTTGCACAGGTGAAGGGGAGTATTTTTTTCATGACTGACCCAACCACAATCATGTTTGTAATCAAGGTGTTTAAATAAAGATATTTAAAAAATTGTATCATGAATGGTGTAATGAGTTAAAAGGTGGTCCCAACCGAATATCTCTAAATCATACTTATTAAAATTGCTAGTTATCTAATTTGGTAGGAGAGTTCCTTGTCGAGATAATTAAGTATCTTAAAATAAATTGCACCATTTAAACACAATTCAGAGACCAAGACAGAATAATTCTCCTGTAATACACAAATACTTTTACTCTACAGCATTCAAATATAATCGAATGTTTAAATATATCTTTAGTCAATAAAACACATTTATTTCATTAAGGTTAGAAATAAGCAAGGAAATAAATAAGTATCTATAAAGGTTAAAATATCCATAGACGTTTTAAAGTACCTTGGGTAAGGTGTTTGCCTTGAATGCACACAACCCAGGTTTTATCTCTGGTCCTATTTATGACCCCCTCAAATACTACTAAGAGTAATCGCTACATATTCAGTCAGGTGTATACTCTGAGTACAAGGATCTAACCAAAAATAAAGAAACAAACAAATAAAATATACCTGTTACTGTTTATGACCTCACTTTAAAAACTCAAGTATGAATGATAGGCCAGATGAGTAACAAAATAACTGAATTTCAGAATCAAGTAGATTCTGCAGGTAGAAATACATAGTATTGTAGGAACATAAGAAAAACTTTTTCAGTCTCAATAAAGAATGAAATTATCAAGTAAGAATGTGTGGTTGAACTATCTGTCTATCTATATATGAGACACTTTACCATTATACGAACTGAATAACAATAGTAATAATAATAAAGTCCTACTCTACAGAGATCAACTGCATTCAAAGAAACCCCACTGACCCACTTGCACTAAAACAAATGCATATTTATAATGTAAAACAAATCAGACACCACTTTAACTTTACTCTAAATTTACTTTAAATTTACTCTTAGCACACTAATCATTAATCAGAATCCTTGAGAAAAAAAATTACATCTTGATTAGCTGTTAATAAAACTGGTTGTAGGCATATCCTTTCACATGCCAGAAAAGGGGGACATGCTTCGGGCTTTTCTAACCAGTTACAATTTTTTTTTTTTTTTTTTTGGTTTTTGGGCCACACCCGGTGACGCTCAGGGGTTACTCCTGGCTATGCGCTCAGAAGTCGCTCCTGGCTTGGGGGACCATATGGGACGCCGGGGGATCGAACCGCGGTCCGTCTCCTAGGCTAGCGCAGGTAAGGCAGGCACCTTACCTCGAGCGCCACCGCCCGGCCCCTTCAAAGTTGATGTTTCTTTTTTTTTTTTTTTTTTTTTTTTTTTTGGTTTTTTGGGCCACACCCGTTTGACGCTCAGGGGTTACTCCTGGCTATGTGCTCAGAAATCGCTCCTGGCTTAGGGGGACCATATGGGACGCCGGGGGATCGAACCGCGGTCCTTCCTTGGCTAGCGCTTGCAAGGCAGACACCTTACCTCCAGCGCCACCTACCCGGCCCCCACCAGTTACAATTTTTAATAGGCGTCTTCCAGCACTGTTCCTTGGTGTGAAGACATTCCTGGGGATTGTTTTCCTGCTTGTGCAGAACAAATGGTTCAGTGCTCTGGCCAGTTCAAGTTACAGCTACTTGAACATCAGTGGTTCAGAATGAATTTGAGATCTGTGACTAGGAATGGGCTCCATCTTCTTCAGCTTTTTCTTTGACTCTACACATTATATACACATACAAAAATGTCCTATAGTCTTGCTGTTACCCTCACACTTTTTTCTTGAAAATAAAAAGTAAGAAAGTGAAAATGTATAAAATACTAGAAAGGAAATAGTATTCACCACTATTTAATAGAAGTGAGTTTTCAATACCAACATTAATTTACTTTTACTATATACCTATGAAAAATTATCATTATTATGTAAAAACAAAGAGTAATTTGAGTTTCTTAACAATCAAAGATGAGATACTTCAAAATGTTTCTTTTCCAATTGCTGAAAGTCTTAAAAAGTATCAAAGAAAGAAACATTATTTTGATAATTAAATGTGTTGGAATCTATTGGGGTGAGAGTCAGAATACTCTTTCTGTTATTTCTATCATATTTTCTCAAGGAGTAAGTTATTTCAAAATGAGGATTTTATGTATTTTCACAGTTTGCTGCTTTACCTCTAGATCTATCTCCAAAACCCCTGACATTTTTAATTTTTAGAAGATTCAGTTTATACTTAATTTTGTCAAAATGTCATGAGGTTATGGTGTCAATTTCAAAAAATTATTACTAAAACAGTACTGCAAAGTTTTTTACTGATATTTTACACCATAACTTTAATTTGCAAACTCTTAAGGTTAGTTATTTTATAAATTTTAAGAAACAAATGAGGGGCCTTCAAGGAGGCTGCTTGCCTTTCCATGAAATCAACTCAGGTTTAACCTTCAAAACTCCAAATGGTCTTCCAAATCTGCCAGGAATGATCCCAGAACAAAGAGCCTATGCCTGTGCATGGCCAAGTGTGACCCAAATCAAATAAAAAGCACTTTATCAGGTGCAAGGTTAAGCTCTAACTTTATTTTATCTGTGCATAGATATCAAACTTCCACAGAATTATGGATATTTTAATATTACTTGACCATATACAAATATATATATTATAAACTATGTTTCCTTTATATTTCAGTTATCATTCTTTATTTTTTATTTTCCCTCTTTAATTTAATTTAATTTTTTACAGCACATCCTGCTTGCTCGAGATTACTCCTCACATAGTTTAAAGAACCAACTATGCAATGTCAGTTAATAATTCCAAGTCAATTTTTTGCCATGCAAGCATCTTACCCTTTGAACCATCTTTCCAGCTCCTGTTATGATATTTTTATTAGTTTTGATGTAGATACCTTCTTACAACTCTGATTTTATTAAAGGTCATTCAAACAACAGTCATGAGTCTTCTACATTGTCTTTTTATTTTAGGTTGTTTATGCTATTTAACAGAATCTTTTCTTTGTTAAAAAGATGCAGTATAATGTCATTTTCATAATTTCATTTCCAAATTATTTATTGTAAAATATCACTTGTTTAGAAAATTAGTGCTATGGAAAGTGCCTCCTTTTATTATAAGATCATTTCTCACTTTGGCAGATGCTTTTCTTTAGTAAATCCTATAAAATTAATTTGCATTCTGTGCTTACTTTGTTCTTTCTGTCCATATTATTTATAGATAAAATAACACTTAACTCTTAGATAAAATTATGCTATCTTATCATATCTGGTCTATTACTTAAATGTAATCTGTATATTACATTTAATATAATAATTTAATATAATTTAATGAATTCATTTAATTAATATAATTTTATAATATTTAATATACATACATTCACATTTAATATTTATTCTTATAATTTTTTGAGACCAATGTGAATTACAACTCTTTCATAGTTGTGTTTCAGGTACATAGTGAGACTGAATTAGGGCCATTCCCAGCTAGTGTTGACTTCTCTCTGCCATAGTTCTCAGCATGCCTTCTTTTTTTTTTTTGGTTTTTGGTTTTTGGACCACACTCGGTAACACTCAGGGTTTACTCCTGGCTATGTGCTCAGAAGTCGCTCCTGGCTTGGGGGACCATATGGGACACCGGGGGATCAAACCGCAGTCCATCCAAGGCTAGCGTAGGCAAGGCAGGCACCTTACCTTTAGCGCCACCGCCGGGCCCCAGCATGCCTTCTTTACATCCTCCCTTAGTCCCCCTGAACTGCTAGTGTAAAGGTCCCTTTTGTGTATAGCTTGTTGTGGTTTGAATCTCTTGATTTTATTATCATTGACTTTGGTTTGGGTATTTAGATTTGACCATTTTTTATTTTCACTCAATGCTTCTGAGACTGCTTGGCCCCTGGGTCCCATCCACTGTTTTTTCTGTTTGCAGGAAAACAGAAATGTGACGGTAGAATAAGATGATTCCTGTTCTATGATTCTGTAAAAATCAAAGCAGGTGGGAGCCCCTGTCGAGAAGCTATAAATATAAGTTAAATTAAAAGAAGAAAAAAAGAGAAAGAAGAAAAATTAAAAAATTAATTACATAAATTAAAAAATAAAAAAATAATAATGGAGAGGCAGATGTGGCAAATTTAGTTTTTGTGGTTGTTTTGTTTTCCATAGGCACATTAATTATTGGGGAAATTAGAAAGGAAATTCTCTTGGTCTAAGAGATACAAGGTGCCGCTACCCTTGAAATATACTGTCATGAGATTAACTACAAGCTACAAACATGTTAGTTGTCAGAGTCCCAGGTCTTTCCTTTTGATCTCAGGAAATATTCTGCTCAGTTGTGGTTGTCAAAATCAGTCCGCTATAATTAGAGATCTTGGTTTTTGCACAGATCCTAGGACAAAACCTAGAATAGAGTCTTTCTTTATGGACCCAGAAAAAGTTCTGCTCAGTTGCAGTTGTTACAGTTAATCTTCTGTAATTAGTAATCTTGGTTTTTTTCACAGGACTTAGGGTTCTGATTTCATATCACTGTTGTAGTTAGAGGCCTGACCCTTATGGGATATTTCAGAGCATTTAAACGCATTTAATATTTATTGAATGAATCCTAAATACAGGTAGATGGTGACATATGTTAGCAATTTTATTCCTGCCCTGGAAGTGATAATATTTGTGAGATGAAATACAGATTATATCTCACATACTTTTCTATCTTACAAATAGAATACACATATTAGGTAGAATAAAATGAACATCGGCAAATATATAAATTTATATTTCTTTTAAAACCCAAGAAAGCTAATTTATATGTATATATATACATATGGGTTATATATATACATATATACATATATATATATCACTTGGGGTCATATTCGGTGGCACTCTGGGGTTACTTTTGATTCTGCACTAGAAGTCTCTACTGGCAGGCTTGGGGGACCAGATGGTATGGCGGAGAGCGAACCAGAGTTTGTCCAGGGTTGGCCACTTCAAAAGCAAATGTCCTTCTGCTGTGCTATTGCTCTGGCCCCAGAAAGCTAATTTATATTATTAAGAAATATATTGTTTCAGAATGATTATATTTGACCAGGGCTGTCAATAACATTCGGGGGATGATGATAGGAATAAAAACTTAATCAATCTCCCTTTCACTTCTCTACCCTCTTCTTTCCTCCCTCTCTTTCTTCTCCTTCCCCTACTCCCTTTTTCCCTTCTCTCTCTCTGTCACTCTCACACACATTAGTGCACAGAAATTATTACTTGTTCTCTGCTCAGGATCTACGATGGCTCTAATTCAAGAACCATTTCTGGTGTAGTACAGAGTACCATATGTTTTGTTAGGGATTGAAACAAGATCACTAACTTGTGTGCAATGCAGGTGCTTTCACTTCTATAAAATCTGTCCAACTGTCCTGAGTGCCTTGCTAACAGGACAATATAAATTCTTATGTGAACTCCCTTGAAAGTGCCTTAACAGGCATATATTTTAGATGACAAGGAGCAAACTTCATATGATACAGAATTTATTTCAGAGAAAAATCAAGAAATTAAGATAATTTTCTGTTACTCATTCAATTTGTTTGATATAAAAATGAAAATTTAAAATCATAGGATTACCCAATTTTGTAAGAACATAAACCATTTCTCTATTACTAGTATATCAACTACCTATTTTTTCTATCAAACAAACCAACTCAATAAATTGTTATGTACTGAACTCTTTTCAAAAAGTTTCAAGAAATTATGATTAAATAGCATAATGGCCTAACATTTTTGCTCTTAATTGTTTAAGACTCTACAATATTTCCTCACTTTTCAAACAGTCTGGATATTATATAAGCTCTGTGTACTATTATCTTCAAAGTTTGTAGAATGGAAGTTCCAGTTATTTTGATCTTATAAACTAAAACACCAGAATAAAAGACTAAATCAAATTCTGTATATATTTATCCTTAGGCTTTTATAAATGCATAGCTGTGCATGAATATAAACATATGTATGAATATATTTACTTGCACATGCCTACCTACACAAATACTGATGACTCTAGGAGAAATAGTCTCTATGTTTCATAAGTCTGCTACATAAATTCAGCTCAATGAACAAGAACAAAGGAAAAAGTTCAAAGACACCAAATTTAAAGAAATGTAATGAGATATCAAAATTTTTCTAGTCTTTCTTCTCATGTTCAGCTTACAGTACTAAGGCATTATGGTTTTGTTTCCTGTCCAAATATATGTCTTTCCTCTTTTTTCTTTCTTTTCTTTCTTTTTTTTTTTTTTTTTGGTTTTTGGCCAAACCCGGCGTTGCTCAGGGGTTACTCCTGGCTTTCTGCTCAGAAATAGCTCCGGGCAGGCACGGGGGACCATATGGGACACCGTGATTTGAACCAACCAGCTTTGGTCCTGGATCGGCTGCTTGCAAGGCAAACACCGCTGTGCTATCTCTCCAGGCCCATGCCTTTCCTCTTGAACTTAAGAATCTCTAGCTTCAAAATTAGGTGACAATAATATGCAATAAATATTTGACAAGATAATGTGTTCACAATAACCAAATTGTACTGATTTATCTTAATTAATATATTATACCACTTTTATTTGGCAATAGATAATATATTTACTTTCTATGTAAACTGTTTTGAAACCATATGGAATAATTCACAGTATTCTTTCTGTTGGATAATCTTCAATTTATCTACAACGTTAGTTATATATTTAAATAATTTAAGTTTTAACAAATTAAAAGTCAGTTTGTAAGGCTAAGTTATCTATCATTCTTCAATCACTCTGGACTTTCATTTGTTTATTGAGCTTTCAGTCCTTACAGATGGTAATATACAGATTGTGGATAAAAACTATATATAACACCAACTGAAGACTTTTTTGAAATGTACTCAACTATACTTAGCTATTTTAACTATTCTAATCTCTTTATTCTTATACTCATTCATATATATATGCACACATAAATATATATACTCATTTTCTTCTCATTCAGTCACATATCTAAAATAATTAGATTCAGAAAAAAAAACCAGAACCACTTCTGCTACTCTGCTGGATCCTATAACATGAAATCCTACTATGATGTGTGAAATATTATAGGATCAACAAAAGCAGAAGTTGGTTCTTTGAAAAAATAAACAAGATTGATAGACCACTGGCAAAACTAACAAAGAGAGAGAGACAGAGAGAGAGAGAGAAACTTGATAACTCATATAAGGAATGAAAAAGGAAAGATCATTACTGATATGGCAGAGATTCAAAGGGAAATCAGAAACTTCTTTGAGAAACTCTACACCACTAAAAATGAGAACCTGGAACAAATGGATAAATTCTTGGACTCTTATAATCTTCCACGGTTGAAGGAAGAGGATGTAGCATATCTAAACACCCCCATCACCATTGATGAAATTAAAACGGTAATCAAATGTCTGCCCAAAAACAAAAGCCCAGGCCCAAATGGATTCACTAATGAATTCTTTCAAATTTTCCAAGAGGAACTACTACCAATCCTGGCAAGACTCTTTCATGAAATTGAACAAATGAAGACAATTCCAAATAGCTTTTCAGAAGCCAACATCACCTTGATACTTAAACCAGACAGAGATGCTACAAAAAAGAAAATTACAGACCAATATCACTGATGAATGCAGATGCAAAGATCCTCAACAAATTCCGGGCAAATAAGATTTAATGACTCATTAAGAAGATCATTCACTATGATCAAGTAGGTTTCATCCCAGGAACGCAAGGATGGTTTAACATCCGTAAATCTATCAACATAATACACAACATCAACAATAAGAAAAATAAAATCCACATGATCATATCAATAGATGCAGATAAAGCATTTGATAAGGTCCAACACCCATTCTTGATCAAAACTCTCAGCAAGATGGGAATGGAAGGAACCTTTCTCAATATAGTTAAGGCCATCTACCACAAGCCGGTGGCAAATATTATCCTCAATGGAGAAAAACTAAAAGCCTTCCCTCTAAATTCTGGCACAAGTCAAGGCTGTCCTCTCTCACCACTCCTATTCAACATAGCACTGGAAGTAATTGCTGTAGCGATTAGGCAAGAAAAAGATATCAAGGGAATCCAGATAGGAAAGGAAGAAGTCAAGCTCTCACTGTTTGCAGATGACATGATACTCTACTTAGAAAACCCTAAAGACTCTACCAAAAAGCTTCTAGAAACAATAGACTCATATAGCAAGGTGGCAGGCTACAAAATTAACACACAAAAATCAATGGCCTTTCTATACACCAATAGTAATAAGGAAGAAATGGACATTAAGAAAACAACCCCATTCACAATAGTGCCACACAAACTCAAATATCTTGGAATCAACTTGACTAAAAATGTGAAGGAATTATACAAAGAAAACTATAAAACTCTGCTCCAAGAAATAAGAGAGGACACGCGGAAATGGAAACGCATACCCTACTCGTGGATTGGCAGGATTAACATCATCAAAATGGCAATACTCCCCAAGGCATTATACAGATTTAATGCTATCCCTCTAAAGATACCCATGACATTCTTCAAAGAAGTGGATCAGGCACTTTTGAAATTCATTTGGAACAATAAACACCCTCGAATAGCTAAAGCAATCATTAGGAAAAAGAATATGGGAGGAATTACTTTCCCCAACTTTAAACTTTACTACAAAGCAATAGTTATCAAAACAGCATGGTATTGGAATAAGGACAGGCCCTCAGATCATCAAAATTTAATGTGATCCCTCTAAAGATACCCATGATATTCTTCAAAGAAGTGGATCAGGCACTTTTGAAATTCATTTGGAACAATAAACACCATAGAATAGCTACAGCAATCATTTGGTAAAAGAATTACTTTCCCCAACTTTAAACTTTACTACAAAGCAATAGTTATCAAAACAACATGGTATTGGTATAAGGACAGACCCTCAGATCAGTGGAATAGGCTTGAATACTCAGAAAATGTTCCCCAGACATACAGTCACCTAATTTTTGATAAAGGAGCAGGAAATCCTAAATGCAGTAGGGAAAGCCTCTTCAACAAGTGGTGTTGGCACAACTGGATAGCCACTTGCAAAAAATTAAACTTAGACCCCCAGCTAATATCATGTACGGAGGTAAAATCCAAATGGATTAAAGACCTTGATATTAGACCTAAAGCATAAGATATATAGAAAAACACATATGCAAAACACTCCAGTACATTGAGACTACAGGCATCTTCAAGGAGGAAACTGCACTCTCCAAGCAAGTGAAAGCAGAGATTAACAGATGGGAATATATTAAGCTGAGAAGCTTCTGCACCTCAAAGAAAATAGTGCCCAGGATACAAGAGCCACCCACTGAGTGGGAGAAACTATTCACCCAACACCCATCAGATAAGGGGTTAATCTCGAAAATATACAGGGCACAGACAGAACTTTGCAAGAAAAAAACATCTAATCCCATCAAAAAATGGGAGAAGAAATGAATAGACACTTTGACAAAGAAGAAATACAAATGGCCAAAAGACACATGAAAAAATGCTTCACATCACTAATCATCAGGGAGATGCAAATCAAAACAACGATAAGATACCACCTCACACCACAGAGAATGGCACACATCACAAAGAATGAGAATAAACAGTGTTGGCGGGGATGTGGAGAGAAAGGAACTCTTATCCACTGCTGGTGGGAATGAAGTCTAGTTCAACCTTTATGGAAAGCGATATGGAGATTCCTCCGAAAACTGGAAATCGAGCTCCCATACAATCCAGCTATACCACTCCTAGGAATATACCCTAGTTAGACAAAAATACAACACAAAAACCCCTTTCTTACACCTATATTCATTGCAGCACTATTTACCATAGCAAGACTATGGAAAAATCCAAGATGCCCTTCAACAGACAAATGGCTAAAGAAACTGTGGTACATATACACAATGGAATATTATGCAGCTGTCAGGAGAGATGAAGTCATGAAATTTTCGTATACATGGAGGTACATGGAATCTATTATGCTGAGTGAAATACGTCAGAGAGAAAGAGAGAAAAATGCAGAATGGTGTCTCTCATCTATGGGTTTTAAGAAAAATGATAGACATTCTTGCAATAATAAATTTCAGACACAAAAGAGAAAAGAGCTGGAATTTCCAGCTCACCTCAGGAAGCTCACCACAAAGAGTGATGTGTTTAGTTAGAGAAATAACTACATTTTGAACTGTCTTAATAATGAGAATGTATGAGGGAAATGGAGAGCCTGTTTAGAGTACAGGCAGGGGTCGGGTGGGGAGGAGGGAGATTTGGGACATTGGTGATGGGAATGTTGCACTGGTGATGGGTGGTGTTCTTTCTTTACGTGACTGAAACCCAAACACAATCATGTATGTAATTAAAGTGTTTAAATATAATAAAAATAATTAAAAAAAAAAGAAAAAAAGGAAAAGTAGCAACCCTGTCTTTGGGCTGCTTTATCTCATGCTCAATACACCTAACAATTTACCTATCAAATTTATTTTTAAAAGATTATCTGAAAAACCTTTAAATTACACAGTAAATTTTCCCCTGAAAAGTGTAAGCATTAATGATCTTGCTTTACTGATAAGTAGCTTGGGGACCAGCATTTTTTAAGCAAAAGAATCTGTTCTTGTTTAAGATACTTGATCACACCTATGTGTTTGAATGTAAATTTGTGTGGTGTATATGTGATGTGTACTTGTGTTTTGGAGAGAGAGAGAGGTACATGAACTTCATTCAAAAGTTCTACAGACTTTTTATTTTTGGTTTTTGAATAACACCCAGTGGCTCTCAGGGTTTACTCCAGGCTATGCTCCCAGAAATCTCTCCTGGCTTTGGGACCATATGGGACATCAGGGATTAATCTCAGGTCCATCCTGTGTCAGCCATATGCAAGGCAAACACCCTACTGTTGTGCTATCACTTTGGCCCCTCGTGTATGTAATTTTTGACTAGGGTATAAAATAATTGACAAATATGAATAGTGCCATATTGAATAGACTTTACTGTGAGTAAGATATAAAAAAAGCATCATTTGTTTTTATTCCTGTGATGTCTGTATTTGTGACAGAAATTACAATTCTGGAAGCAGGAAGAAACAGAGAATGGAAGAGACTGGGTCATTTACCCTTGCCTCTTTTATTTATTTGCCACTCTTTCCATTCTCTTCTTACCAGCAGAAAGGTAATCTCTGATATGTATTGGAAAGACAATAGATTTATTTGCATTAAATCAATTGTCTTTCAAAGAAATATGAAGAAAGACTATTAAAAATTTTAGTTTATTTAGATCTTACTTAAGTATCATCATAATCCTCTCTAATAATCAAAATGACTTTTAAATTTTAAGCAATAGAATTTGAAATCTTAAGAATTAAATCTGCATCTAGTTCTGGTGATTAAAGTTCTATATTTTCACTAGGTATAAAGCAAATTTTCTGACTCTGTGGTATCTATTTCTTGTGAGAGTGGGGGAAAAACACATCTAAGTATCAGGTAGGTTAGTGAGTAATAAATGCTAGGGGAGAAAAGTTATATAAAGACCTAATGTGTGGAGAGAAAAGCAAGGGCTTGAATTTAAACACTGACAGGAGATGTTAGAACTGTGTGTGGATCTGATTTCAAGGTCTTTGATCCATTTTGAGTTGACTTTTGTATAAGGAGTGAGGTATGGGTTGATTTTCACTTTCGTACATGTGGTTTTCCAGTTGTGCCAACACCATTTGTTGAATAGGCTTTCTTTGTTCCATTTCAGATTCTTGCCTCTTTTATCAAATATTAGTTGGCTGTATATCTGGGGGTTTATGTCTGGGAATTCTGTCCTGACCCACTGGTCTGAGGTCCTGTCTCTGTTCCAGTACCATGCTGTTTTGATTACTATGACTTTATAGTATAGTTTCAAGTTAGGTAAGGAGATTCCACCCAGTTTCTTGTTTTTCAGTATGTGTTTGGCTATCCTGGCTCTTTTGTGGTTCCAGATGAATTTTGTAAATGATTGTCCTAATTTTTTAAAGAATTGTGTCTGGATTTGGATAGGGATTGCATTAAATCTATATAGGAGTTTGGGTAGGATAGTCATTTTGATTATGTTAATTCTACCTATCCATGAGCATGGGATGTTCTTCCATTTCTTTAGATCGTCTTCAATTTCTTTCTGGAGTGTTTTGAAGTTTTCCTGGTATTGGTCTTTCACTTCTCTTGTAAGGTTGATTCCTAGATACCTGATATTTTTTGATACTATCTTAAATGGAATTGTATTTTTAATCTCTCTCTCCTCAACTTCATTTTTTGTATATAGAAACGCTACTGTCTTTTGTGTATTGACTTTGTATCCAGCCACTTTGCTGTATTGGCTGATTGTTTCTAGGAGTTTTACTGTGGACTCTTTAGGGTTTTTAATGTATATCATCATATCGTCGGCAAATAGAGATAGCTTGTGTTCCTCTTTCCCTATTTGAATTCCTTTGATTCCCTTCTCTTGTCGGATTGCTATTGCTAGAACTTCTAAGGTTATATTGAATAAGAGTGGAGAGAGTGGACAGCCTTGTCTAGTTCCTGACCTTAGTGGAAATGCTTCTAGTTTCTCGCCATTAAGTATAATGTTGGCTGTAGGCTTTTCATATATAGCTGTAACTATCTTGAGGAAAGTTCCTTCTAACCCTATTTTGCTGAGTGTCTTTAACATGAAAGGATGTTGGATTTTGTCAAACGCCTTCTCTGCATCGATTGATATGATCATGTGGTTTTTGTCTTTCGTGTTGTTGATGTGATGTATCAAATTGATTGATTTGCGTATGTTGAACCAACCTTGCATTCCTGGTATGAATCCCACTTGGTCGTGATGTATGATCTTTTTGATGAAGTGTTGGATTCGGTTTGCTAAGATTTTGTTAAGTATCTTTGCATCTATGTTCATTAGTGAGATTGGTCTGTAGTTTTCTTTTTTGGTGGTGTCTTTGCCTTCTTTGGGAATGAGTGTGATATTAGCCTCATAAAAGGAGTTGGGGAGGATTCCTGTTTTTTCTATGGTTTGGAAAAGCCTATGGAAAAGTGGTAGTAAGTCTTCTTGAAATGTTTGATAGAATTCACCTGTAAATCCATCTGGGCCTGGGCTTTTGTTCTTAGGGAGTTTTTTAATTACATCTTCAATTTTCTCTGAGGTGATTGGTCTGTTTAGGCTTTCTAGATCTTCCTTTTCCAGTCTTGGAAGAGGGTGTTTGTCTAAGAATCTGTCGATTTCTACTGGGTTCTCTAGCCTAGTTGAGTATGAAATCAGACCCGAATCTATAAAGTTTATTGAGAATAAAATAGGAAGAACACTCGAAGACCTATATATCAAAAAGGTCTTCGAGAATGGAGCACCAATAGCAAGAACCTTAGCAGCAAACATAAACAAATGGGACTACATCAAACTAAAAAGCTTCTGCATGACGAAAGAAACCTTACTTAATGAAAGAAGACAGTTAACAGAATGGGAAAAAATCTTTTCACTAGACATATCAGATAAAGGGCTGATATCTAGAACTTACAAAGCACTCAGAAAACTGAGCCCCTCAAAACCAAATAAAGCCATAAAAAATGGGGAGAAGAAATGAGTAGACACTTCTCTGAGGAAGACAGAAGGATGGCTAACAAACACATGAAAACATGCTCACCTTCAGTCATCATCAGAGAGATCCAAATCAAGACAACAATGAGATACCACCTTACACCAGTGAGGATGGCTCACATCAAAAATACTGAGAACAATCTTTGTTGGCGTGGATGCGGTATGAAGGGAACTCTCATCCACTGCTGGTGGGAATGCCCCCTAGTCCAACATCTATGGAGAACAGTCTGGAGAGTACTCAAAGAACTCAGAATTGAGCTCCCTTTTGACCCAGCAATTGCACTCCTATGTATATACCCCCAAGTTGGAAGAACATTCATTCCAAAATACGTGTGCACCACACTATTTATCGCAGCACTCAGTATAATAGCCAAATCTTGGAACCAACTGCGATGTCCAACAACAGATGAATGGATCATTAAGATGTGGTATCTATACACAATGGAATATTACATGGCAGTCAGAAATGATACAATCACAGATTTTGCAGCAACGTGGATGGACTTAGATCATGTTATGTTAAACGAAGTAAGTCAGAAGACAAAAGATAAACACAGAATGGTAGCACTATTCTGAAGCACATAGAACATACATCTCAATCACAACTAATACTTAACAGACAAAAGATAAACACAGAATGGTAGCACTATTCTGAAGCACATAGAACATACATCTCAATCACAACTAATATTTAACAATCAAATAACAGGGTCTAACAGGGTAGAAACTCCAATCACTGTAATAGTCAACATATACCTGGGAACAGTGCCCAAAACACATCAAAAAGGAACAATACAAACTCTCGACTACACATTATACCACAAAGAAAACAGCAACACCAGAACAGCAGCATAGAGAGAACAGGTACGTAATCAACCTTCTACAATAATGGCCCATAATAATCCTGTAGAGATCGTATACAGGAACACAGGTAAAGAATACCAAGGCAAACCACTGACTCCCATGGAAACATCCCATAAATCTACGTATTAATGCCTCTATCTTACTATATTTAAAATAACCTCTCAGCTTTTCTGTCCACAGGCGTTCTTGGATACAAAGGGCGGACAAGCTAAGATGGCACCTCGGGATACCACACAAGATACCATACCCAGTTTGCACTACGAGATGGCCCTGAGAAAACTCTTTGACATACACTTTATCTCTAGGTTTACCTTCTTTTAGGGTTTCAAGCACGTCACCAGTCAGACCACCGAAGCAGTAACAGCGACGTACAGACCCAAACTACATGCTCTATTCACTGAACACATTCAAGCAAACCAGCATTCCCTTCTATTCTCTCCTCTCTTCTCACCACTTTCTTGGTTATTTTTTTCTTTTCTATTCTTTTCTTTACTTTCTATCCTTTCTCTTCTCCCTTTCTTTCTAATGTATTTTTCTCTTTTCTCCCTCCCTACCCCTTCCATACACCTTACCCTTTCCCCCCTCTGGAAATCCAACTATCCCTCCACCCCTCAATCCCACCCAGACCTCCCTCTATATTAAAACACTTCACCCTCAGTCCTTAATCTATTAGGCAACAAGATCGACCTCCTACCCCAACAAACCAGTACCCAGCACCCAAGAGAAGGGACACCCAGTCAAACCCACACCTCGTTCCGGGCAAGAAAATACAGCCAACTCCCCTGCGGACTCATGCTGCGAGGCCCTCCCTACCAACTCCCCCTAATGTGGACTGTTTCTTGAAGCCGGACCTAGGTCCAAAAGTATTCCCCAATGCAGCAAGAACTCTTCCAAGACCTCCCTGCCGCAAATTTGTACCAACCTGAAGAAGGTCAGGGGGTGTGATAGGAAGATGCCTGGGAACCCACACATCACAAGAAAAACACAAAAGACAATGGGAAAAACTGTACTTCCAACATAGGCATAAGACCTGTAATACACCACCTCGTTACCTGCTCTCCCCCAAACATAAGGTAGTCTTTTGCACCACTTTGGTCCTTTAAAAACTTCGCTAACTCATTTTAGTTCTTTTTTTTTCTCTTAAATTTATTTATTTATTTATTTTTTAAATGTTGGTCCTATATATACATTTGCGAGCACATACATTTTTATTTATTTTATTTTATTTTATTATTATTATTTTTTTATCATTTTTGGGTATGTGACCTGTGTCTGTTATCCCCTCTGTCCACCCCCAACCATACCGACAATACAATGTAGCTCCACCTCCCCCTGCAAAGACACACTAAATAATGGGGAAATCTTACATATAAAAAAAGAGCTCTTGAGCACTCGCATGCCAGGATTTCTGGGTCTTTGACTGGTATGTTGGGGGCTCTGGGCAGGACAGCTAGCCACAGGCCCCCTGGGCTGAATTAGTCCAGGGGACCAAGATCCCCCCAAACCTGGTGGGTCTTCAGGGCCACGCCTGGTTAATCGGGCCCTGGGGGGAGGGGGGAGAAATCCCTTCCTATGCATCCAAAAACTACTTCATATATTAAGAGTATTCCTTACTGTTATGTTACGTTTTACGTATCCAGAATCTTTATTTTGTATTGTGCCCTTTCCCACATCCCTACAAAGCTCTTTTTTATTCCTTTACTCTCTATCCCCCCCAAAACATCTCTAATCTACATTACTCTTTTTAATCAGTAGTGTACAAGCCTTATCACAGACCAAAGCCGTGTTTTGTGTGTAACAACCCCAAACTGTTTCAAGATACATAAAATGGACACGTATTTCTTTAGAATATTTTATGTTTTTTCTCTGACAGCTATAATTCTTACTAAATGGTGTCTTATATAGTGACGATTCTAACCAGTTTTCATCTTCTCTTTTTGAGCTGTTTAACAAGGAATCTTAGAGAAAGAGTCCCCCAGATTAATGCTTATGATTGAACCATAATTGTTCTTATCACCCCCATATGCGCCAAGAACACCACGTGGCATTGCTCCTTTTTTGCATAGGCACATTAAAATGGGCAAATAGTATACATATAAATAAGATCCTATCTAATAGAGATTGGTACAGACAAATCTTATAGTGCAAAGGGACCTTACACCCTGAACATTGACATAACGACCTGGCACAGACCTCAGAAGAAAGGGCATTTCCCTGAACCAGGGAAGCCATCCACAAAACATCCAGGCTGGTCTATAGCATCACCTGGAAGCAATCCTCTACCAAGGAAGACTCTACACTGCTCAGACATTGTCCTGCTCAAAAGAGACTTCCATTAACACTGAGAAGACTTAACAACAACAACGACTTGCTTACAGGACAGGGCTCCCTGCATTGCCCTTTGATTGTGAGTTGAAACCAGAGGACGCTCCACATCCTGACTTCAATGTTGGATATACAGATACCAGGATCTTTAATACAGAAGCTTGATACCAACAACAGAGACTGTGTGAAAAATATAAGTGTGCTGGCACTACAGACAATGTCTTGGATTGATGTTGGATATACAGATACCAGGATTGTTAATACAGAAGCTTGATACCAACAACAGAGACTGTGTGAAAAATATAAGTGTGTTGGCACTACAGACAATGTCTTGGATTGGACGATCTAGCGTGCCTGGAGCCTAGAGTTGGTCTTGTGCCAGGAAACTTCAGGGGTCGGGTCTTTTTGTATTTAGGCCAAGGTTATTTCTTTCCATGTCTCTCATATTTTGGTGGGCCTATGCAAAGAACAATTGCCACTCTAACACCATTTTTACTGTGCTCCTTTGATTCTAATCCTTAAAAAGAACCCAGTTAAGATTTGAGGTTAACTTAAGCTAATATGCATGAATATGGAAATGTAAAAAAATGCTATGCCTGTAATGTTTAAGGAGTTATGTAAGTTTTATGGCTTTAGATTGCCTTGTGTGCTGTTAAGAAATATTATAGTGTGTTACAATCTTAATGTTCTTTGGATGAAATTTCAAAGTTGGGATATCAGCAAGGGGACTTCTGAGAATTATGTTATGTATTGTCCTTCCACTGTAACTTTACCTTGTCCTCTTTCTTTGCATCCTTGTTCTCATAATTAAAAATAAAAAAAATTAAATAAAAAAAAAGAGCTCTTATCTACTAGAGATAGGAACTCATAGTTGTTTACAATACAGGGATATCTCCTACCTTGAAAATATGTCATGTGGAATCACTTAGACCTCAGATGATTAGATACCATTCATCCAGCCTTGAACCCTGGATCCCAGACATAGAATCGGCACAGCTCTTCACAACAGCTGCAGGAAACAAACTCCATCCGGGACAGCCTTAATACTGCGGGGTCAACAACAAGGGCCAGCTCTAACATGATATCCTGACAAAGAGGAAAATGTGAACAACTTGACCTTAGAGCAAATTAGCCTACCTTACCAGCTAACGACAAGACAAAACCAGAAGACTCGGCACCCTTTGGTAGGTCCAAAAGCCAAGATCGTGACTTACAGATGACTGGCTACTAGAACCACGACCAGACAGTATACATCTTGGGACCAATAAAAAAGCCCTAGTTTAGGGTTTGAACTATGACTTGCACAATAAGCATGATCCCCAGTCCCAAAGGTCTGACAGAGACAACTGCAACAGAATGGGCCTTCTGGAAGCACAAAGAAAGAAGCTAACCTAGGTGCCATCCTAGGTTCAATGCAGACCAAGGTCACCAACCACAGAAGATGGACTAAAACGACACTGAGGTAACAGAACCTCTAGAACCACAAAGACTGACTTCACCATAAGTCCTACCTCAGTATCTGTGCAGATACTGAGACCTCTAAACACAGAGCTCTGAGTGTATCACCCTGGACAGAACAGAAGTCTTCCACACACCAAAAAACACCACCGGGAGAATAAATGATCCTGAGCAAAGTCTAGAGCTGATCCCATGACAGTATACTCCAAGGACGGAGAAACCCCATATTTCTTAGGCCATGTGAATTCCTTTTCGAATGACCCCAATATTTACTGTGCCAGGGCAGGAGGGAAAAAAAACAAAAATACAAAAACCACAAAACCTTGGTATTATATATATATATATATATATATATATATATATATATATATATATATATATATATATAATCTTTTACCTTCATTTATTATTGTTATTATTTTTATTTACCTATCTATTTTGGTCGATTTCTCTGTTTGGGTGTGATTATTGAAATCGTTGTCCCCAATTATACTTATTTTTTTTCTATTCTTTTCTTTTCCTTCGTTATGTGCTATGCCATGTTTCTTATTTCAAGACCATGGCGTGTTTTTGCTTTGTTTGTTTGTTTTTGTTTTTTTTTGTTTGTTTGTTTTGCTTTGTTTTTCATCTGTTTTTTGTGGTGCTTATCGATATAGCTGGAGTCCTCACTGGATAACTGACACTTTTTTTGGTACTGGTGGAGTGTTTCACCTTCTTTCTCTCCTTCATCTCCCAAATCGATGATGAGAGCCTCTAGAAGGATTCCACCCATTTTGGGAGCATTAGACTCTTACCCCAGTTTATTTATCTTCTCCTTTTCAGGCAAAACCACGCAACTTGAACTAGCTAGTACTGCCTACAGTTAGAGGGGGAGATGAGGGAGGCATCAAGACCAAACAGGTGCAAGACTACAAAGTAGTGGGTTGGATACAGAGGGGACCACATATTCTAGCCGCCCTGGGGGTGAGGGAAGGGGAAATGGGAGGTAGGACAAAAATGGAGGGGTAGGGAGGACAATTTGGGGATGGGAATCCCCCCTGATTTTATGTAAATATGTACCTAAAATGTTATTGTCAACAATATGTAAGACACTATGATCAAAATAAAATTATATTAAAAAAAAGAACTGTGTGTGGAGTCAACTGAATAAAGTCTCTGAGGAAAAAGTATTCAGATAATATCTGCAAGAAAAGGATGTTAATGTCCTCAAGGAACATAGACTTACTAATAGATAAATATTACTAATAAATTCTAAAATTGAATAGATTTAATGTTTAGTTCTGTGTTTAGTAGTGGAAAATTATACTAATGAACATTGCACTAAGCAGAGTTATCATAACTCTCATGCTTTAAACCAAAATACAGTCCCCCAAAATAATAAATGACAAAGAGCCAGGAACTTTTCAGAGAACAGAGAAAGAGCTAGCACCAGACACTAGATGCCCAAATCTAAAATGCACCTATTTTCAGGACTATTAGTGATCACTGATCACCTGAGACCGTTATCCCAAACTCATGATGGAAATTAGATTAGATATAGGATCACACATTCCTGAAATTATCTCTTGAATTTAAACACTCTAATTAAATCTAATTAAATCTCTAATCTATAGTCTTTTAACTCTTGTATGGTAGGAAATTTACTTGATGCTTTAAAAATCTTTTTTACATCTTGAAGTTATACAGAGGTCTTGCTCTTGTAACTCTTACCTTTTGCAACTCTGACTTTTGCAACTCTGCTCCTTGCAAAGGTGGTTTGTCAAATGCAGCTGCAAATCTCTAATAATGTCATCTGTAGGAAATTCTTGTCAGGTGTTAGACAGTCTATACAGTTATTGTACATTTTTTAGAGGGTTAGTAATGATGAATACCAGCAATGCTTTCCATGTGTTGGCTGACAATAGTAAGCAAATATCTTTGCTTACTATACTCCATTGGTTAGCTTTTATCAATAAATATTTTTTTCCTTCGAATCCCTTAACAATATGTAAGAAACTTAGAAACCATTTTCTATAGGTTTGGGGACAGAGTGTATTCCCATCAGCAGTGTTGAGAGTTCCTTTCTCACCACATCCTCTCCAACACAAATCATTCCCAATATTTTTTATATGTCCCATAATCAATTATGTAAAATAATATTACACTATTGTTTTAATTTGTACTTCCTTAATGATAAGTAATGAGGAGTATTTTTTCATGTGCCTGTTGGCCATCTGTTTTTCTTCCTCAGAAAACTGCTGTTCATTTTCTCTCCCCATCTTTGATGAGTGTTTAGGTTTTGTGGAGTTAACTTATATGAGTACTTTGTATATCCACAAAACCTAAACACTTATCTTTCCTGAATATTATTACTCTGTCTGATGTCTAGTACTAGGACTTCTAATACTATGTGGAAAAGGAGTATACAATCTAAATCCTTGTCTAGGGCCTTACTCTATTGGAAATGTTTTCAGGGTTTTCACCATTAAGAATAATGTTATGGGAATAATGAGGGGGCATTGGTGGTGGGAATGTTGCACTGGTGAAGGAGGGGATATTCTGTTTATGATTGAAACCCAGCTACAATCATGTTTGTAATCATGGTGCTTAAATATATTAAAAAAAGAAATAGGTAATAAATAAAAATAAATTTTGTTGCCTAGAAATAAAAAAAGAATAATTTGGTAGGGTGAACACCCTAATATTTCACCTGAGTGCTCAATCATATTAGATAACATATACAGTGCTCATTATAACAACATCTTTATAAAATACTCCAATTTAGCCATTTCCTTATGTTTTATATCTTCTACTAGGACCTAAAGAATATGATCATTCAGACTACTGAAACAGCCAATGACACACCACATACTTACATTACAGTCCACTCATTGAATATGTTTCTGCAAATTACCATTTCCTTCTATTTTCTTTTCTTTTCTTCCTCTTTTATTTTCTCTTCCTACTTCTATCCTTCTCTCCTTCCTTCTTCTTAATCAATTAAATCTCTCTTAAAGAAAGCCCACACTGACAGTTTCTCTTTAGTAAAAGAACCTCGATACATAAAATGTGGTGGATGATACTTCATAGGGTAGCCACTTCTTATAGTCTTCTTTATCATATTATTTAATACTCTAGATGTGAAAACTATTCTTTTCCTAATATGCTCCAGCCACTATCTAACCCTGAAATCTGCAACTCTATTATTGATGAAGTGCCTAGAAATTGGAAAACCTTTTAACTCTGATGCATCAGCCCAATTTATTTTTAACTTATTTTTACTGTATTTGTTTGTCTTTCTTTTCTTGCTTATCTTCTGTTTTTCCTTTCTTTCTCTCCTAATCTATATCTTACCTAATTATTTATCTTTACTTAATTTCTTAAGAGCTCAGACCCATTCTATGAGCATCAGGCCTCCAATAATTTAAGAATAGATCTATAATGTCTGTCTATAGGTGGGCATAAGTTTGTAGACAGTGACTCCCATCATTACTATTTTCAAGTAGAACTATTAGGTGATTAGCCTTAATATTTCTTTTTTCTTGATTCTATAAAAATTATTTGCAGAGAGTGTGAATTATTATATTTTCCATAGCTCCATAAGCAGAGATAATATTGAAATCACACTTAGAGGAACATTTTGTTAATTGTTATTTTTTTCTTTTTAAACCAGAAAAGAATTTCATCTACTCCATTGTTACTGAGCTTCACTATGCACATTGCAATTTGTCTAGAGGAGATTGGCAATAATACAACTTTTCTATTAAAAGGCACTTCATGTTATACAAAACAAAGTTTGCACCCAATGAGAAATTTAGTGTAATCTCTCATTTGTTGATTTATGACATTTGTTTTACTTAGATTGCCCCTACTTATAGTTTGTGAAAAAGAAAACTGTTGCCCATAATCTTGGGAAAAATATTTACATTCTATTTCCTAGTTTTTTATTTATCTTTTAACTAATCAAATTTCTATTTGCCATATATAATTAATTAATTTCTATGATGTGATATCCATTTACTTTTTAATTATTTTATATCAATTTGAAGTTCCTTTTTTGGGAAATATTCCTTCATACCAAAAATATGATTCCTTATTCTACTTGATACTATTCTAGGTAATATTTATTACAATAGATATTATCTGTTATACACAACCAGCTCTACATTATTCTCTTGTACCTACATTTTAGTTACCATAGTATAATTAAATTACCCCTGTTCCTCTAAAAGTCTATGTTTTATTTGCCACTATATATTATTCATGAGTAAACACAAGAGAGATGAAGTTAGTAGTTATAGCTCTTCAGGCCCCAAATCACCAGATAAGTAGGACTTAAGCATCATGATTTGTGGTGAACCAGGTCACTCATTTCAAAATAGTGAATCAGTTTAAATACTGTGATTGAATGCTTAATACCCTTTGCTGCCTTTTTGTCTCTTAGTGAATATTTATATAGCATTTCACAAATCTGGATTATTAAAAGAGCTAAAGACCTGGCCCGGTCCGGACTCTGGCCTAGGGTGGGGCTTAAATCCCCTTCCTTCGGGCTTGGGAGGGTCTCTCTCCCTTCCTGGAGAAGGATTTTTGGCTAGCACGGGCGGGCAGCTGGCAGGCCTCCGTATGTGCCAGCGGCCTCTTGGCCCGGCTTAGGGTAGGGGGGCTCGGACATGGGTCACCCGACCCCCCTCTCCCCCTTTCCTCCGGATCTCCAGGTGGGTTTCTGGAAGGAGCTGATGGGACACCCTGGGTTTTCCCCACTCCCTGGCCCGGTCCGGACTCTGGCCTAGGGTGGGGCTTAAATCCCCTTCCTTCGGGCTTGGGAGGGTCTCTCTCCCTTCCTGGAGCAGGATTTTTGGCTAGCACGGGCGGGCAGCTGGCAGGCCTCCGTATGTGCCAGCGGCCTCTTGGCCCGGCTTAGGGTAGGGGGGCTCGGACATGGGTCACCCGACCCCCCTCTCCCCCTTTCCTCCGGATCTCCAGGTGGCTACAGAGGTTGGCTAAGGGGGTGGAGATTGATCTGGGGGGTGGCAGATAGCTGCTCAGCTATACTTAGTCTGTCACTGGCAATTCCATACCAGTCTACATTTTGCATATGCTCCTCCCAACCATTAGTATCCCATATTTACTCTTCTTAACTTCAGTAACAAACAGTTCTATTCTCTGACCAAAGACATACAGTAGATCTAACAAATCCCAGAACTACTTAGAAGGACAGAAATTGAACACATATTGAACACATATATCTTTTCAATATTTTATGGGTATTTTCTTTAACTGATGTATCTCTCTATATATTCCTCTACTATGATGTTTCTATCCACTTTTCATCTTGTCTTTTCTTTGTAAGCTGTTCAGTAAGGATTGTTGGTGGAACTGTCCCTCAGTTTGATGCCTATGATTGAACTATGTCATGGAAATTGCTGGTCTTGTTCCCATTGCCTCCAGATGCACCAATAATGCTTCACGGCATTGATCCTTGTTTGCATAGACACATTAAAAAGGGAAAACACCATACATACAGATAAGTTCTTATCTAATAAATCTCAGTACAATGTACCTTACACCCTGAACATTGATATAATGACCTGGCACAGGCCTCAGAAGAATGGGCATCCTCCATTCACGCCAGAACCAGGCAAGCTATCTACGAAACATCCAAGGTCTTTTATAGCAACAGCTGGAAGCAGTCCTCTACCAGGAAAGACTCTACCAAGGGTCTGACATCGACCTCCTAAAAAGAGACTTCCGTTTACACTGAGAAGACTTGACAACAACAATGACCTGCTCTACAGGACATGGTTCTCTCTATTGCCCCATAAGTGTGAGGTGAAATGAGAGGATGCTCCGCACCATCCTGACTACAATATGGGATATGCAGACTCCAGGATCTTTAATACAGAAGCATGATACCAACAACAACAGAGACTAAGTGAGGAATGGAGGTGTATTGCCACTACAGAGGATGACTTGAATTGGACAAACTAGTGTGCCTGGAGCCTAGAGTCAGTCCTGTGCCAGGAAACTTCAGGGGTAGGGTCTCCTTGTATTTAGACCATAATTTGCCTTTCCATATCCCTTATGTTTTGGTGGGCCTATGCAAACAAATGCCACTTTAATACCGTTTTTTACTATGTTCCCTTGACTCCAATCCTTAAGAAAAACAACCCACTAAAACTTTTGAGGCTAACTTAAACTAGTAAGCATGTGCATGGAACTAGAGAAATGTACTTTGCCCTCAATGTTTAAGGAGTTATATAAGTCTAATGTCTTTAGATTATATTTTGTGCTGCTAAGTATGTACTACAACTGGGGATTTGA
Organism: Suncus etruscus; assembly: GCF_024139225.1. Taxonomy (NCBI): domain Eukaryota; kingdom Metazoa; phylum Chordata; class Mammalia; order Eulipotyphla; family Soricidae; genus Suncus; species Suncus etruscus. The sequence goes on from NC_064850.1 coordinate 73,732,745, forward strand.
GGGACAAAGTAATTGTATTGTACATGGGTTCAGTTTTGTTTTTCTTAATGTTCTTTGGCTGAAAGTTCAAGGCTGGGATATCATCGATGGGACTACCGAGAATTCTGTTTATGGGTGATTGGGCTTCCACTGTAACTTTACCCTGTCCTCTTTCTTTGCATCTTTGTTGTCATAATTAAAATAATAAAAAAATTTAAAAAAAAATAAAAGAGCTAAAGAGAAGTATCAAAATGAAAATGAAATAAATAAGCAAGAAGCTCTATGTTGGAAGTAAAAAATCTAATAACCTGTAAATGGAGCTGTAGAAAAAATAGATAGGAATGATGATAAGTCTACAAACATTGGAGGAATTAAACATCAACCAAAGAAACATAGTAAAGGGGCCGGAGAGATAGCATGGAGGTAAGGTGTTTGCCTTTCATGCAGGAGGTCATCAGTTCGAATCCCAGCGCCCCATATGGTCCCCTGTGCCTGCCAGGAGCAATTTCTGAGCCTGGAGCCAGAAATAACCCCTGAGCACTGCCGGGTGTGACCCAAAAACCACAAAAAAAAAAAAGAAACATAGTAAAGACAACATAGCTATAACAGAGTAAAAGTGACATTGACAAACTTTTCATAATAAAGAAAGTCTTCACTGTAATTCATGGTACTTAAAGAAGAGATGGCAAAATGTTAGAAGCTGAGACAAACTTAGATTTTAGTAAACATTTTCTCAAGTCATAAAAAATCTTTTGTAGCTATATTTCCCACACCAGCAATTTTTACCCCTTCTCTCCTATCCTTTTTTGTTCATTTGTTTGTTTTGTTTGTTGGGTCATTCCAGATGATGCTCAGGAATTACTACTGGCTATGCTCTCAGAAATAGCTCCTGGCTTGGGGGACCCAATGGGATGCAGGAGAATCGAACAGTGGTTCGTCTTAGGCTAGCGCAGGCAAAGCAGATGCCTTACCACTTGCGCCACCACTCCATCCCCTCCTATCCTTCTGGACCCTTAAAATCTAATGGTTTCTCTTACATGTTGTTCCAAACATTTCTAATATTCTCATTTAAAATGTCTATATTGATGCTTTTTTATAGATTGACATCAAGATTACACATTTGAGTACTGGCTTCAACTATTCTGGTTTACCTCACTATTATGCAATAAAAAATTGGAAACAACCTAAAGATGAATTTTAACAGTAAAAGTCAAGAACAGAATAGAAGTAGATTAAGTGACATATGCCTTCACAGACCATATAACCAGCACTCCCAAATCATAGATGATTGCAAGTTCTTTTGGTAACTCCTAAACTTGAGTTCCCAGTCGCTAACTGTACCTGATGTTATTAGCACCAAAGCAGGTTTGCCTCACACTGGGCTAACCCTGGTTTAATCCTGACTACTCATATGGTCTTCAGAGCACCATCAGAAGAGATCTATGGGAATAAAGCCAGAGATCTAAACAAAGTCAGATGTGAACGAAAATAAAATAAAATCCTAAGAAGGTCATCAAATCTACCTTTATTGTTTTCAAACACACACACACACACACAAATAAAATGTTTAAGCTCCAATAGTCAGACTACTAGCTAGTTATCCTAGTTAATAATACAAAAGTTAAATAAATAAAATAAAAAGTTAAGGAGGATCAGAGAGAGACTGTAAAAAATAGCACACTTAAATGTTACTCCAGATTACTGCTAGGGTTCATTCTTAATGCTGAATATTATAATGGTCATATATAAGTTTGGTTTTATTAGTTAATCTCACTGCTTTTCTCTACTTTGAGCTTTATCACTAGTTATTTTATTCTCTAGGATTAGTTTTTTTTCTACACCCACTTCTCAACTTTCTAAGTCATGTTCAGCAAATGAAGAAAGTCCAAAATAACAAAAAATTCAGGTACCGATAAAAAAATTAGCAGAGATTAACAACTATTCTCCAAAGAATACATGAATAGCTATCAAGTATCTGAAAAACTGTTCAGCATCATTAATATTATGAAAATGCAAACCAAAACAACATTGAGGTACCATCTCATGCTACTGAGAATAAAAACTTATCAAAAAGACTGAAGAACTGGGTGCTGAAAGGAGATAAAGTGATGTATATGACACATATTCATTAACAACATTGCAAATCACAGTATCAAAAAGAAAAAATACTGAGATATAAAGAGAGAAGATAAAATAAAAATGTCTGCCACAAAAGAGGTATGAGGGGAAGGCAGGATAATGGCAGGAGATAAACATGGGACATTGATTTTGAGAAATATGCTCTAGAGAAGGGATCAATGTTGGGCATTGTATGTCTGAAATTCAACCATAATAAATTTGTAACTGTATCTCATGGTTATTCAAGTAAAAATTATTTCAAAAGCCTGAAAAAAAGTGTAGGCAGAATGTGGTAAAACAGTAAATAAATCTCTTTTGACAGAATTATTGTCTGATTTAGCTTCTATGAATATCAGAATGACTGTCTCAATAAATTAAGAATAGAATTTACAAATGACCCAGTGATTAGTATTTGATATATCATAAAGCACAAATACATTCATTCAAAAAGATGTATGCATTAATATATTCACTGTGGCATTTAGCACAATTGTCAGGGTTTGTAAACAACACAAATATCCAACTGCAGATGATCAAAGAAGTTGATGCATATATACACCAACAATTTCATAATGAAAAGTATGTAGTGTTTGCAGAACTGTTTTTTTAAACTTTGTAATGCATATTTAAATGTGTTTTATGACATGATAGCTTTTATTTTTAACTTACTACTATTCCTTTCTAAGAAAATGCCATGTCAACAGACATTCATGTTGAAAAACAATTTGGTGGTTTCTCATTTAGGGCAATTATTAAACAGGAATAAACATTTATGTCTACAAAATTTTATGTAGATATACATTTTCAGCTCATTACCAAGGCTAATTACCAAGAAGAATTTCAGATCACACGTTTGGTTTCTCAAGAAATTACTAAATTATCTTCAAAGTAGTTGCACCATTTTACTTTCCAAGGATAAAGAATAGGATTTTTTGGTTCTGGAGTAAAAGAAATTGTACAGAGGTTAAAGCATTTAGTCTGTATGATCTGATCCCTGCCTGTAGATAGTCTGTAACCGCACCTAGGGGTCACTTCTAAATACAGATCCAGATTATTACACATCATAAGCTGATGTTACATATCCCATTACTCACACCCCTATCACAAGAAAGGATTTATGTGATTGTACTCTTACTAACTTTGTTTATCCAGTTTGAGTATTTAAATAATTTGAAAAGATATATCTCATTTTTAAACTTAAATATTCTGCTAAAACAAACTCTAGTATCTTTTACTATGTATATTTGCAATGTATATATATATTTTTGTAAATATGTAGTTTGCTTTTGTTTGTTTTCTGGCTTTTACAAGATAGTTGATATATATAATATCTATATAATATATAATATTTATATAATATATATACATTTTATATAATATATAATATCTCTTTTACTTTGTCCATTAGTCTTTTCATTTTCTCTTGGTTTAATATTTTTCATAATATTCGAAGTTATTTTCTTTTTCTATTTTTTTTTTTGCTTTGTTTTGTGTTTGTTGTTTCTTTGAACCACACCGAGTAGTGCTCAGAGCTTACTCCTGGCTATGCACTTTAGAATCACTTTTGTTGGGACTCAGACAATTATGTTGTGTGCTGGGAATTAAATTCATGTCTGCTATGTGCAAAGCAAGCACCCTACTCACTATATTATCTCTCCAGCTCCATACGAGTTATTTTATTATTGAATACTAAGTCCTTAAGTCCTTAAAGTTTTTCTTAAACTTTATCATAGTTATTTTATGCTCTAGATGCTATCTTTCTTTTGAGAGGCTATCTTTTGTTGATAAAGATATTTATTATAAGATTTTATAGCCCTGGTTCTTATTTTGCTTTACCTCAAGCCTAGTGTTCAATCTTAGTGAAGGGTAGTTTATTTCTGAATTGTCTAAGTTTTTTTTGTCTCTTTGAAGCATATTACATATTGACTCACTTAGTTCCAATATATTCTTCACTTGCTGGGTTCTAAATGTAAGGTTTCTTAGCCCTCCATTGAGGAAGTAATAAGTTTTCAGTTAATTTGTCAGCCTCTTGGTTGCTTTTAGTTTGAGCTCGTGCCATTTGGCTTCTGTACTTCAAGATTACCTCTAAACTGTAAATTCTGAACCAGCAAGTGACCCATGGAGAATAACTGTCAAATGTCAATCATGAGTTTTGATTTTCTCTTTCCAAATCTTGGTCAATATTGATTTGCTTATGATGACTACCAACTTATTTTTATTATTTTACCCAGCTTTTTCATATTCATTAGTCATGATCTTATCTTATTCTCATATAATTATATTTTCAAATTTCCCAGGAAATAAAACTTAGAATTTAACAGTTGGGATTATTGTTTTTCTATTCAATCTTAAATCAGTTTCTACAGGAACCTTTTTACCTGATTATTTTTATTTCATTGTTTGTTCTGGCAGCCTAGATTGGTTTATTTTTATTTGACCCAATTACCCAAAAAGGGACCCAGTATAACAAAGAAATGACTTTACTTTAATAAATGTATATGTCAGGAATCTGACTATATGATGAATATTGTACCAATTTTTATGTGTTTTGCAACACTTCCCAAAGCCCTGTAATTTGCCTGCTGTCAACAGCACTCAGAGATATGAGCTTTTCCAAGATTCTTTAGGTCAATTCTACTTGCAAACCAAGTGATCACCTCTTTCCTGAGATCATTTGTGGATTTTTTTAGTCCAATTTATTTCTCCTTCCATGTTGACATTTCAAAAATACCAACAAAGTATCTTCTTTCCCTTTTTGTCTATTCTTCCAAATAAACATTATTTAAATGTGCATGATGTGTTTGTGTATTCCTATTCTAACAATCGACAATGGAAAGTTGACTTAATTATATATTAACCAATGAATATGAATAAATATGAACCAATGATTGTATATGACCAATGAGTCATATTTTTCTTACTGGGTCTAAATGTATTCTGCAAATATTTTTCCTTATGGTAATCTTCTGCTTTTAAAATATGTAATGATTCACTACACTCTTAGATGTGTGATAATAAAAAAATCTAACAAAATAACTGTATAGAAGTTTATCATAGAACAAGGGACCAGAACCAAAGAGTAGAAAATGTATTAACTTAAAAGTTCTATTTGTTTCTCATATATAGTATGAGGCAAATAAATGGCATAGAAAAATAATTTAATTCAATATCTTTGAGCCTTGAATTGAAATGAAATTAAAGTGGCATAGTATGTGATTCAACTCATTATACAATTCTTAAATAAAAAATATGACCACATATGGAAAGCAAGCAATAAATGGATGAAACAATAACCATATTAAAAAGGACATAAAAGACTTTCTATATTTCTTATTGAATTTCAGTAAAGTATTCCAAAAGCAGTGGCTTTTTCTGAGAGTTCAGATTTGACTTGAGGTTTAAACAGATATATTTCATGGTTGAAGCAATAGTACAGTAGGTAGTACATTTGCCTTGTAGGTGGCCAACCTGGGTTTGATCCTGAGTACCACATATGTTCCCCCAAGCTGCCAGAGTGATGACTGAGCACAAAGTCAGGAGTAACCCCTGATTGTCTTATTTGGCTTAGAAACTAAAAATCAAACAAAAACAAATTTTTTCTCTCATATATTTTAAACTATTAATTCTATTATAGTTTAGCTAATATATTATAATATTGTTAAGCAATAATATTGTGTGCGAAGTTATTGTACAAACATTACCTTAGCAAACATGATCCTATATTACTTTACTTATGTTATTTCAGGTCAAACCTTAATTCCCTTCCACACAACCAATATATTATCCGATATATTGCAAGAAGACCCTTCCAGACAAGAAGTGGTTCATTGTCAGGAAAGAACACAGAGAAGTAGAAATAAGAATCTGGATGAGAAGTATAATGGTACATATTAAGGGAATGTGGGAGTCATATTGGCTGAGATATAGCAAATAAAATACAATTAGGCTAAAGAAGAAGTAGGGAGGCATAGACACTGAAGAGTTAGATAAATAAAACAATATATAAAAATCTAAGTTTCTTTAATATTATAGTAATATCTAGTTTAAATAATAAGAATAGACAACAAAAATTATAGCACCTTAATTATCACACAGTAGGTAGCACACTTGCCTTGCATACATCTTATCCATATTACTTCTTAGGAACTCTATATATTCATTCTCCTTATCAGGAGTGCTCCCTAGTAGAGTCAGGAGTAAGTCCTGAGCACGACTGGGCATGGTCCAAAAAACAATAAAAAGAAAACCTGATATACAAGTTAAGAATATATCATGTGTTTCCATTATATGATATATTTATGTATAGGATCCATGTTTATTTATGGGTATATAAATATTATTTCACACATTGGTGATGAAAAGAGAAAATAGAATACTTTAGTGCTTTAGAAATGTTTTATATTGTCTTAAGGTGGTGTTGAATACAAAGTCACATAAATGCAACTCATCAATTACACATGTGCACTTTGAAAAATCACTTTGACTATCTAGGATGTTATTTATATAAAGAAAATTTTAGTTAAGAAACAGCTAAGAATTAATTCAGTAAAAAGTTCAAATATGCTCAACACTTTTGTGTGAAGGGCATTGTGAGAAGGGCACAATGTGCAAGAAAAAGGATCAATTTTGATAGTTGATAAAGGAAGATGAAAAAATTTAATGACTCTAACTTCAATCTAATGATGCTAACTTCAATCTAAAAATGTTAGTGTTTGTATACCTTTGAACAAATAAAAAATGTTTTTTGAGTGTTTTTATCTCAATCCCTGATCTCTTTTTATATACTTCAATGTAATCAAAATTCATTTGTAATTGATAATATGAAGTTAAGTGAGTTATTTTATTTTGACACCAAAGAAGTTGAGAAACAATTAATTTGTGTTCATAAAAACTTTAATTTGGAGATAAAAAATCAAGATAAAATACATTACATGCCTAGAGCTACAAAACAGACTTGAGAATTCTGAAATTGTTTAGTTGCTAAAGGGACACATTTAATCAAATAATCTTCATTTAAGCACCAAACATATATTTGTAATTGTGTTTCAACCATAAAATCCATAAAATGCACACACACCTTCACCAGCGCAAATTTCCCACCACCATCGTCCCCCATGTTTGATCATGGGTTTCCAAGATTCCAAATAAATGGAATTGAAGAATTAAAAAAATACAATTGCAAGCCAAGCAGAATTAAACATTCAAAGGACCATATCAGTGATATTGAAGACAAAATACCTGCCATTATCAATAATAAAGAGACAAAAATAAAAGAGAGAGAGAATGTAAGTTTTGTAATATTACCTCATTTCTATGGCCACTCTGTGAAACATAGACTTAAGTTCTTCATTGATGAGGCTTGACAGTTTTTGAATATAATCATTTGCCAGGACTATTGTCCCTAACTGCCAGAGAATGTGAATCCCTTTGTTTCTTCATTGTTCTTAAAAATTTGTGGCTGTTGTGATTTGAGCTTCTGAGTCCCAATTATCTGAGATTTAAACTGTTCCTTTATATTTAATCAAAATTTTACTTCTTATAATCTCCTTAGTGTTGGGGAAGTGGGATGTTTGGGCCACACCAGGTGGCTCTCAGGCATTACTCCTATCTCTGCACTCAGAAATTACTCTTTGCAGGCTTGGTGCACTATTTGGAATGTTGGGGATCAAATCCAGTTAGCCATATTCAATTAAAATGCCCTACTCACTGTTCTATTACTCTACCCTGACTTCTTTATAATCTCTTAATATAATAATATTTGTGCCCTAACAATGCTATTTCAATGTTCATTAATAGTGCTGTTTCTCATAAAAGGTAATTATTGAGGTATTTGAGACAAGATATGAAAACCAACAACAATTACAGTTAGTGAAGTTGAAGTAGTAAAATAGTTAAGTCCTTAAAGTTTTGGGTTTAAGAGTGGGTTGCAGCTCCAGGCCTTCCTTGATCCAGAAGTCAGACATATCACAAGGGCTGCAAGGCACGGCTAACTCAGTATCTCTTAAAATTTGTATTTCAGAAAATATAGTTCATCAGATAATTAAAGTTTACTCTAAAAAATTAACTTGCCATGTTTGGGAAGACTGAATAAAACAAAGTTTAATAAACTCTTTGCAAATCTCCCCAGAAAATACAACGCAAAAATGTTTAACTTGAATTTTACATAAGATAAAGTGCTTTTGTGTACAATCCATATTAGCACAGAGATTGTGAAATACAGGCCTCGCAATCTGAAATCAACACCATTCTCAAAATATATTATTCCTTCAGGCTTCGCTCAATTTCCCACCATCTGAATACCTTTTCTAAATTCCATATGCCAAAACTCTATCAATTTTTAATGCCATAAATGTACATTAATGTAAGAAAAAAATAAAATTTTGAAAATATTTGACAGGGACCTTAATTCTCTAAATATAGATTATTATATTTGTGTATTGTGTCAATGATTGCCATACATGTAATTATTAATTTTTGATCTCTAATCATAAATCTTGACTGTAATATCCCTGAACTAGGTTATAAAAAAACTCAAAATACTTGTCAAAGAAGATTAAAGTTGAAATAAATACTGGACATTAGCAAATCTATACTATATATTAGGTATATAGTGAGCTATAATAAATTAAATACTTAATATTTCTAAAACATGTGAAAATGAAATATCAGGATGTTGTTCTTTAATTTAGGAATTCAGAGGTTTGGGGGCAGAGAGAATATATAGCAGGCAGGGTGTTTGACTTTCAGACAGCTGACCCAGTTTCTATTCTTGGCATCTCATATAGTTTATCAAGTTTTGTCAAGAACACTTTCTGATTATAGAACCAAGAGTAACCCCTGAGCATTACCACCTGTGTCTCTATCCCCCAAAATAAAGAGTTCTGATACTTTGTAGAATAAGAGAATATGATCTGGACTGATATTGAAAAGTGAATTGCTTCTTTTCTTTTATCTTTATTACCTTTTCTCTTTCCTTCCTTCTCTCCTTCCTTCAGTCTTTTATTCCATCCTTTTTCCTTACTTCCTTCCATTCTTTCTTTCTTCCATCCTTCTTTCCATCTATCTTTCCTTCCTTTTATTTTATTCTTCCATTCTTCCTTTGGTCATCCTTTTCTTCATTTCTTCCTCCATCATTATTTCTTCCTTCCTCTTATTTCCTTCCTTCACTCTTCTCATCTTCCCTCATTCCCTCCTGGAAACTTCTCAAGTAGTGTTAGGAATTTCTCCTGGCTCTGTATTGAGGATCACATGCAGTGCCAGTTTTGAACAAGGGGTGAATTGTATTCAAGGAAAATCCTTAACCTCTGTAATCTCTCTATGCCTCCTAATAATTATTTTTTTCACCCTTTCCTGAATAAACTAAAATGTGGTAGTCAAGAGAGGTTCAAATAGATAAAGAAAATTGTAGACCCTCCCAATTTATATAAAGTATAATATACCACTTGTATTATTTCAGCTAATCATCATAGTTTATGCATTATTATGCTTTTATAGATTGACATACTCTTATGTTTTGATCAATTAAGTTAAAAATTAGCTTTAAACTAGACAATTTTTAAAACAATTCACAAGTAACTACAAAAATTAAATTGTTCTGACTTCTCTAAATGCATGTTCAACATTTTTATTTGAATCATTGAAAAAATTTAGATAAAGTGGACAATTTTATTAGGTCAGAGTTTTATGTGAAAATTTTCATTTGGATTTAAAGTGTACTAATATGTTATTATTAATATTATACATTTTAAATTAATAAACTTATCTATAATAAAGTTGAAATTATCAGGATATAGCAGACATTTGAATTAAATACATAAGATGTTACTAATTTATTAAATATAATAATAAAGACAAGAAAAATAAAGGAAGTCAAGGAGATAAATTGAAGATAGGTCCTCTGTTAATTATAGTTAGAAAGGCACTGACATCATATGCAAAAATGTTTTAGCTTATATAATTTTCACTCATTCATGAAGCCAACTCATTGAAAGGTGAACAGGTTCTAGGAATTATTTTCTTGTGATGTAGCCCTACTTCATTCTCAATCTTACCCCTCTCGCCACAAAACAAAATAATGGAAAGGGAATTAGAATCAAGCAGTTGAGAGCTGATTCTCTGTAATTTGAGTACTTTTCCCTCCCACACTATAGATGATGTCTTATAAGTCTCTACAAAAGATGTGAATGTTGGTTCTGTTATTCAGTGCTTATCAAGTTACCATACACATTTTTCACATCATTCTTTCAATATTATTCCCACTGACTCTAACTTTCTGGCTTTACAGATGAAGTAGCTAAAGTTTAGAGTTTTCACAACTTGCTTAAGATCACAAAACAGATAAATGATGACTAAATTCTTAAAACCAAAAACCATTAGACATCCCATTGGCCAATACTTTGGAGTTTCTAGGACCTTACTGTTCAACAATATAAGAAACCAGACAAATTTATAGAGATCTGCTACTGCAAATTTAAATTACAAAATTTTTGAGGTTAGGAGTTTTCAAATAAATTGAAGTATTAGAATTTTGTAGATGTTAGATATTAAGGTCTGGTTTAGAGAACAAAACCCTAAAAGTAGTGTCCAGAGAGATAGCACAGTGATGTTTGCCTTGCTAGTCGCCGACCCAGGACCTAAGGTGGCTGGTTCGAATCCTGGCGTCCCATATATTCCCCCATGCTTGCCAGGAGCCATTTCTGAGCAGATAACCAGGAGTAACCCCTGAGCACAGCCAGGTGTGGCCCAAAAATAAAAACAAAAACAAAAAACCCTAAAAGTATGTAGCCAAATAAAGTAAAAATTATTTTAGGTAGAATCAGAGAAATAACTCAGTATACTGAACACAGGCTTTTCTTGCAGGAGGCCTCATTCAATCCCCAGAGTTGACAGTCCCCGAGTGCTGCCAGGAACAACGTGAGTACAGGGCCACCAAAAGGCAGCTGGTGTGGCAAAGGAAAATGTATCTTAAAAATATGTCAGATAAAACATAAATCATTAGATATCATCACTACTCAGATAAAAATGGTGGGAATGGCCCTGATTCCTTGTCACTTTGTACCTTAAATATTATTGTGAAAGATTTGTAATTCATTTTGGTCACAATAAAAATGATAAAAAATTGTTTTCTCGGAGCCAGAAAGATAGCATGGAGGTAAGACGTTTTGCCTTTCATGCAGAAGGTCCCACTCGTTCGAATCCCGGCATCCCAGATGGTCCCCAAGCCTGCCAGGAGCAATTTCTGAGCATAGAGCCAGGAGTAAACCCTGAGCACTGCTGAGTGTGCCCCATAAACCAAAAAAAAATTTTTTTTTCAGGAAATTATTTAAGTCTGTAATTTTCTTTAAAAATACATGCATCTGTGGTTTTGAAATTAAAATTTGAAATTATGACTGGAATGTTGTAGTAAAAAGTCACCTACTCTTAGGAATTAATTTGAAATATCCCAGGAAAGATGCATTCTTACTTTTATCTGGTGTATTGGTAAGCTTTGGTTTTATAAATATCTTGTTTTTCTGAGTATGACTTCATATTTAATGAACAGATCAGTATAATTGAATCTTTTTTATAATATTAAGCTTCAAAACCTGCATTTTAGCTTCTGTCCTTTGAAGAATACTATCATATCAAGGCTAGAATAATAGCACAGAATTGGGCTTGCAGTTGATCTAGATTAAATTCCCCGTATCCCATATGTTCCCCTATGCCTGCCAGGTGTAATTTCTGAGAACATAGCCAGGAGTAACCCCTAAGAACTGCTGGTCATGGCCCAAAAACTATTACAAATAAAAAAGAACACTATTATGTCTTGTTAACTTTAGTTTTCTCAAAACGTCAAAAATTTATTGTTAGTAATGGAAAATATCATTTGGTTTTATACTTATAGAGAAGAATGTATGGCATCTTACAAATATTTATCCAATGTTATTATTTTAGAAATTGTAACTTTTGCTGAGGCATTGTGGCACTAGTTATAAAATTCTCTTGATACTTGAACCTATTTCCTTTATATGTCAGACACTCTATATTATTGCTAAATCAAGAAAATGTCTAGAATATTTCCCTGAAGTAAAAAGAAAAAGTGGTGTTAAAACATATTAGTAATAAGGACATTTCTCACAAGGAATCGAAGAGACAAAGTTTTAATATAAGATAAATACTAGGGGCCGGAGAGATAGCATGGTGGTAAGGTGTTTGCCTTGATGCAGAATCCCGGCATCACATATGGTCCCCCAAGCCTACCAGGAGTGATTCCTGAGCACAGAGCCAGGAGTAACCCCTGAGCACTGGTGGGTGTGACCCCCAAGAAAACAAACAAACAAAAAAAAGAGATAAATACTAAGTAAAAAGAAAGTCATTAAAATAAGAAAGACTTTCATGCCTGTGCCATTTTACTGAAGTCTAGCTAATTAATAAGTGAAATTTACTATAACAATATATAAGTATAGTGACATTTAAAAAGAGACACCTATAAAACTATTGAAAGAATAACGGCCTAGAGGCAAAATTGTCAGTGAATATCTATGCAGCAATCAGGTGCTAATTGAATTAATGAGTAAATTCATATTTCCGCTTTCTTTATATACACTATTTTGGATATTAGAGGAAAAGCATTTACTGATGACAATATAGGAAAGTACAAATTTTCAGAAATGTGTAACTTCTCTGATTGCTTTCTTATTTTAAAAAGGAATCAAGCGGGCCTGGAGAGATAGCACAGCAGCGTTTGCCTTGCAAGCAGCCAATCCAGGACCTAAGGTGGTTGGTTCAAATTCCGGTGTCCCATATGGTCCCCCGTGCCTGCCAGGAGCTATTTCTGAGCAGACAGCCAGGAGTAACCCCTGAGCATCACCGGGTGTGGCCCAAAAAACAAAAACAAAAACAAACAAAAAAAAAGGAATCAAGCAAGAGCAAATCTGTATAGAATGTATGCTTCCAATATTGATCACTACTTGGGTTTGGCAATTACACATCAGAGGATTAGGTTTTAAATTAAAATGAGGAACTTTCTTTACATGTATTCACTTTGAAATGAGGAAGAAATTTTGACTAAAACCCAAGTCTTTGAAGGTTTTACAAAATATGTGGCATTTAGTGATAAATTTTATCTGGAATCATGTTGACAATCCAGAAGGCATCCAATAATTGGCCTGGTAATAGGTTTATTAGTACTATGAATTGATAATTTTTGTTTGTTTCTTTTGTATTAGCTAAGTTTCAATAAAGCAAACTTCAAATTTAGTAGTCTGCACTCATATGCACAGAACCAAGGGATTAAAGGGAGATCATAGCCCCAACCTGATAGTCAGAATCTGAAGTTACAAAGGTTGTCTCTGAAAGTTTCTTGAACTACTGCCAGTGATGTCATGATTGTGTGAGGTAGTTAAGTGAAAGGAGGTTATCAGGAAATTGGCAGAAAACGCATAAAGAAGAATCTTGAGAATGTCTTTGAAGGGGGAGGGCTTTAAGCAAGTTAGTTTCCATATTGGGAGTGAGAGAGGTAATATTTATCAAAGGTCAGTGGAATTAACTATGAATAAAAGACCACTCTGCTCCCTGGCAAGTAGATTGTACTTCACATGAGTGCTTCACATTGTCCCTCAATTTAATGTCATCTCCTCAGTAAAAACTTCCCTGAACATCTAAGCAAGTTTTTAAATTATTTGTTTTCTATTGGCACCAGAATAATAGTTCAGCAGGTAGAGTGCTTGCCTTACAGGCTACTAAACCAGAAGATCTGAGTTTGATCCCTAGCCCCCTATATGTCTCCTAAACCCCTTCGGCAGTGATTCCTGAACACAGAGTCAGGAGTCTGAGCACTTCCAGGTGTGTCTCCCTTCAAAATCTATTTTCTATCTATTTTATTTGACTAGGAAATTTTTTTTTGTCAAAGTTATTTTTATTTTGTCTCTTAAAGATGAAACTATTTGACTCACTGCTTCTCCAGGTACTAGTAACATCATAGTTAATTTCCATGTTGACAAAATATATTTGCTGGCTGTATGAATGGATAAGTAATTGTTTATAATTTTGTCTTCTCATTTAATATCACATTTCCAAAGACTAAATAGATGCTACTGGAATTAAGTTATTTGTTTTGCAGATGACTCTGTTCAATCACTGGCACAGGATTAAGTTCCTGAGCACTGCTAGGAGTGATCTCTGAGCACAGATTCAGGAGTAAACACTGAATTCAGCAATATGTAGTTTCCCCCAAACCAAGTAAACGACAATAATAAAATGGAACTAAAAACATAGACACTTGCCTCTCACAAATGAATGATTTAGGTTTAATCCAAGAATTCCATATGGTGCCTCTGATCCCCTCAGGATTTATCCCTAAACACTAAGTCAAGAGTAAACCCTGAACACTATTGCACATGATTAAAAATGATAAAAATAATAATTAAACATTTTCCCACCTTGATTTTTGTTACTGTAACAAGTGTCACAGTAGCCTTTGTTAACTTCCATATTAGCCTAGCATAAAAAGAGAAAAAAAGTTAATTTGAAAATATGGCACATTGGAATTTTATCATTATTTATAATTATACATATCATCAAAGTGAGGGAGAAAAACCTGGAGTTTAAAAATTTTATTCTTGTTAAAAATTAATGTATGGGACAGAGCAATAGTAGGTTGGGGGTTTGTCTTACATGCTGCTGACCCACGTTCGATCCCCGTCATCCCATATGGTTCCCTTCTAGGACTAATACCTAGGCAGAGACAGGAGTAACTGAAGTGCCACTAGCTCAAAAACAAATCAAAAACAAAAATATTCTTAGACATGGGCTGGAGAGATAGCACAGTGGTATGACCTTTACCTTGCACGTGGCTGCCCAGGACAGACCTGGGTTCTATCCCCAGCGTCCCGTATGGTCCCCCGAGCCAGGAGAGATTTCTGAGTACATATCCAGGAGTAACCCATGAGCATCACTGGGTGGGCCCAAAATCAAAAAAAAATATATTCTTAGAAATTCTTAGACATTAGAGAGTCGAGCTATTCACATTCAAGCAGGGCAATACTGAAAATAAATACATAAGTAGGTATTGTATATTAAACTTCAAATAATAAATACATAGCATCATAATTAATAGAAAAATATAATTACCTAGGCTATAATAATTTTCCAACAGAAAACTATTTAGAAGGGTTAACAAATCAAATATAAATCAATGTAAAATTATCTAATATAAACAAATCAGAAAAAGCAACATTTTATCTATATCTTACATGCTCATAATGATTGAGAGGAATTTTGACAACTTTTAGTGAAGAAAGTACTTTCAAAATGGAAGCTAAAAAGCAAATATTTATATCCTACATTTAAGGTTTTTAGCTTAGTTATTGTTGCTCCTTAAAGAAGTTAGTGTTGCTGCATTAATAGTAATCAACTACACAAGTAGAGATTTAATAATACTGAAAACAAAAAGTTTAGAATGTTTCACATTGTGATGAAGGAGTCAGTATTTCAACACCTTAAGATGTTATACATCATAAGAGAACATCTAAAGTCAGCTGAAGTCAAACCTCTGCCTTTCATCCATAGATAATTAAAATGACCTCATGTTTCAAGACATAAGTCAAGGATTTACAGGAGTACAGTAATCTTTAATGGCTCACCTTCAGGAAATTTTCTTTACAACCTAGGAAAGGTATTGAAAAGAAGCTTATGGTCCAAGAAGAGAATTTAATGGGCTCTTAACCCCTTTCAATTGAGGTACAAGATGTGGGATTAGGAAATGGAGCAACTGTTTAAGTCTCCTCATTCTCTTTCTCACTCAGCTCAGATAGAGTTCAGCCAGAAAGGCACAGTCACTTGAAATTGTACATGCATCTTCATTCTATTGAGTATAGAATGTTCACATTTATGAGAATCTTATATAGATAGCTCTAGAAATAAAAATCTCTAGTTTATGCCTATATATTAGTATATTGTAGTGATATCAGAATGACTGTAAATGTTATTGCAGCATCAGAATATTACACTGAAATAAATTACTATTTCTGCTGGGCTAGTACTCTAAAATTAAAGTGACAACTTTAAATTGTAAAAGGGTTAATTGACTAACCAAGACTAAGCTTAATTGTTACTAATGTGTGTTATACTAATTAAACATGTTTCTTCAATAATTATGAGAAGAAGCTGCAAAGCTTTTAAGACTCTTGCTAATCCAGTACCCTCTGGATGCCTGTCTCTAATTTGCTCATTTTAATGTACCAATTATGTGTATTAGAAGCAAATAAACATGTAAAAAATCTCTCTTCTGAGACTCTGACCTCCAAATATTTTTAATCACAGGGAATATTCTGTGTTCAAGTACAATTATTTTATTTCTAGAGTAGATTAAATGATTAAAAGGATGAATTATTTAATTGTGAATTAGAATAAATATATTGCAGTTTAATCAACTTTATTGTGAATTCTCAAAAACTTTAAGCATTGGTGTTCAGATCATATATAAAGAGAATTAAATTCAGGTAAATGAACTGTAAATTACTCAACCAATATTTTTCTTTACAAGTTCAAACCTTGATTGAGTGTTTGTTTTAAAAGCTTATGGTAGAAAAATAAGTCCTTGGAGAAAAGCAGTTTTAAAAACCCTTAAATCCTTTCTATGAGCTCTTTACTTTTAAATCATGAGATAGTTTCTGTAGCAGTGACAAGAAAATACTTTGATTGGCTCCGAAGAGATCGAACAATGATAAAGTACTTGGTTTACACATGCTCAACTTGGGTTCAATGCACATGTAGTCCCCTGAACACATCCAGGAGTGAGTGATTAAAGCAGAACCAGAAGTAATTTCTGAGCGCTAAAGTATGTATCTCACACTGCAGCAGGTGAAGTCTAGTTTGCAGGAGCAGAAAAGACAACGGAAAGACTGCCACCTGGTATGAACAGCGATTCAATCACCAGGGTAAACCTCCCTGATTAAGATTCTTGTGCTAAGGTCCCAGTATGTGCCCAGAAGTAGGGACAAGGATGAGAAACCTCAAGTGGAGTCAAACATTTGACTCAGGTCCATTCGAAGAGGAGGGAATATTGAGACCTGAGTTCTGAACTAGGAGGGACAGCATTTTGTAAAGGCCACATGACAGGTTTCTTCGGTTCTGAGCAGGGAGAGATGCCATTTTGTAAGAGCTACATAGTGTAAACCACATGCTGGATCTTCACAAGATTATTTCCATAGACCCTTCCCCAAGTTACCTGGTCATACCACGTAGCCTTAGATTTAAGGACAAGGGAACAGTAGGAAAATACCCCTAGAACAGTGTTTTTCAACCTTTTTTTGCAAAGACCACTTTTTTCATGAAAAAAACATCACGAGGCACACCACCATTAGAAAATGTTAAAAATAATTAACTCTGAGCCTATATTAACTATATATAAAGTAATTCTCTTAAATAGGAATTAAATAAATACAAAGAAATTATTTTATAATTACTTTATTATAAAATAATAAAGTATTTTATAATTGTTTATATTTCTGTTTGCTTATGCAGTGCAAAACCTGGGCCTGTTTGGCTGAACACAAAGCTGATATCTGGCAGGAATTGAAGAAAGACACACACATAGCTCTTCGTCAACAGCTCTTAGTCTCCCTGTCTTTAGTTTTTATAGTCCATTACATGCACTTCAGCTCACAAATAAACCAATCATGCCGAAGCCGCATGTTACTAATAAAATTAGAATTTTTCCCATGGCATACCAGACAATATCTCATGCCACACTAGGTTCCCGTGGCATAATGATTGAAAAACACTGCCCTACAAAATAGCCAATCATTTTAATTATCATCAGAAAGCTGGAACCTTCTTATATCCTTTCTTTCTTTCCTTACATAATCTATCTCATGACCTCATAACCTTGGGCAGGGCTCATCTACTTTGGAGAATGGCCCTGGCTGACCAGTGTGGGGGTCTTGTTGGCATACAGTTTAAAGTATTAAACTTGAAATAAAAAAGAATGTGTCTCAATCACCTCCACAAATATTATTATGAATCCTTTAATTAAATTTTATTGTGGTATCACAATTTATTACTGAGATTGCTGTTTAATACTTGTATTGCTGCAACACCATTGGCTCTCATAGTCCTTCACCATTATCTCCATAAATCCTGTAACCTGACACTCTTCCATTCCTAATTCTAATGATCATGTTTCAAAATTTGTTTCCATTAGAGGCTACTTAATATATATCTTATTATTTTGTATATTCTATCCAAATACAAATATTTAAAAGTAAAAATATTTAAGAAAATTAAAATTATTTAAGTTTATTTAGAAGGAACATTATTTTACATGATATAGCATGGACTGATTTAAATGTAATGTTTATTTCCAGGCTTCTATGTGAAAATATGTAAATATATGAACTATACATGTGCTTTTAAATAAAGCTCAGCAAAGAAATATAGATTATGCTAAATAAAAACAGATATTATTTTTGGCACGCTTCAATTGCCACATACAAATAAGAACAATGCATTGTATATTTTTAATATAGTAACTTTTTACTTAAGGTCTTTAACACTTTTATTATTTGAATATGTTGCATATCTTTCACTGTTTAGATCTAACAGGAAATTTTCCTCAGTCCTCGTCCTCTCTCTGAAAATAGAAGAAGGGAGGGGCCGGGCGGTGGCGCTGGAGGTAAGGTGCCTGCCTTGCCTGCGCTAGCCTAGGACGGACCGCGGTTCGATCCCCCGGCGTCCCATATGGTCCCCCAAGAAGCCAGGAGCAACTTCTGAGCGCATAGCCAGGAGTAACCCCTGAGCGGCACAGGGTGTGGCCCAAAAACCAAAAAAAAAAAAAAAAAGAAAATAGAAGAAGGGATTTAATATTTCCAGAATTCATATATGTAGAACTTTTTTAATCTCTGCACTTTCCAGTTCACTTATCTGCTGATTATTTAGTAAATTTAAAGGTGACTTTAAGCAAAAAGCTTTGCATATTTTTCTTTCTCCTGTGAAGCTATCTATAAAACTTATTGAGTAAAACATTTCTTAATTTAATAACCTAATCAATAACTGATAAAAAAACATATTCAATGTTTTTATTGTTATTTCCTTTCATTTTATAAAAATATGTATACAGGTGAGTTTTCTGTTGGAGTTGTGGATTGTGCTGGTTTCTTTGCTTGGCAGACACTTGGGGGCCTCCCCAGGCATCCCCTGACGGCTTGCCTCGGCTGAGGCGTGTCTCGCTGGGGCTGTGAGTTTTCTGTTGGAGTTGTGGATTGTGCTGGTTTCTTTGCTTGGCAGACACTTGGGGGCCTCCCCAGGCATCCCCTGACGGCTTGCCTCGGCTGAGGCGTGTCTCGCTGGGGCTGTGAGTTTTCTGTTGGAGTTGTGGATTGTGCTGGTTTCTTTGCTTGGCAGACACTTGGGGGCCTCCCCAGGCATCCCCTGACGGCTTGCCTCGGCTGAGGCGTGTCTCGCTGGGGCTGTGAGTTTTCTGTTGGAGTTGTGGATTGTGCTGGTTTCTTTGCTTGGCAGACACTTGGGGGCCTCCCCAGGCATCCCCTGACGGCTTGCCTCGGCTGAGGCGTGTCTCGCTGGGGCTGTGAGTTTTCTGTTGGAGTTGTGGATTGTGCTGGTTTCTTTGCTTGGCAGACACTTGGGGGCCTCCCCAGGCATCCCCTGACGGCTTGCCTCGGCTGAGGCGTGTCTCGCTGGGGCTGTGAGTTTTCTGTTGGAGTTGTGGATTGTGCTGGTTTCTTTGCTTGGCAGACACTTGGGGGCCTCCCCAGGCATCCCCTGACGGCTTGCCTCGGCTGAGGCGTGTCTCGCTGGGGCTGTGAGTTTTCTGTTGGAGTTGTGGATTGTGCTGGTTTCTTTGCTTGGCAGACACTTGGGGGCCTCCCCAGGCATCCCCTGACGGCTTGCCTCGGCTGAGACACTTGGGGGCCTCCCCAGGCATCCCCTGACGGCTTGCCTCGGCTGAGGCGTGTCTCGCTGGGGCTGTGAGTTTTCTGT
Organism: Suncus etruscus; assembly: GCF_024139225.1. Taxonomy (NCBI): domain Eukaryota; kingdom Metazoa; phylum Chordata; class Mammalia; order Eulipotyphla; family Soricidae; genus Suncus; species Suncus etruscus. The sequence continues at coordinate 73,752,821 of NC_064850.1, forward strand.
TGGAGTTGTGGATTGTGCTGGTTTCTTTGCTTGGCAGACACTTGGGGGCCTCCCCAGGCATCCCCTGACGGCTTGCCTCGGCTGAGGTGAGTGTTTGGGGGCCGGAGTTGCAGATCAGGCTGACTGCTGGACCCCTAGGCCCGGCAGACATTTTGGGACCTCCCCCAGCCTGCATCAACCTGGGAACTTTGACCTGATTCAGCATTAATCTCTTCAAGGCGTGTCTCGCTGGGGCTGTGAGTTTTCTGTTGGAGTTGTGGATTGTGCTGGTTTCTTTGCTTGGCAGACACTTGGGGGCCTCCCCAGGCATCCCCTGACGGCTTGCCTCGGCTGAGGTGAGTGTTTGGGGGCCGGAGTTGCAGATCAGGCTGACTGCTGGACCCCTAGGCCCGGCAGACATTTTGGGACCTCCCCCAGCCTGCATCAACCTGGGAACTTTGACCTGATTCAGCATTAATCTCTTCAAGGCGTGTCTCGCTGGGGCTGTGAGTTTTCTGTTGGAGTTGTGGATTGTGCTGGTTTCTTTGCTTGGCAGACACTTGGGGGCCTCCCCAGGCATCCCCTGACGGCTTGCCTCGGCTGAGGTGAGTGTTTGGGGGCCGGAGTTGCAGATCAGGCTGACTGCTGGACCCCTAGGCCCGGCAGACATTTTGGGACCTCCCCCAGCCTGCATCAACCTGGGAACTTTGACCTGATTCAGCATTAATCTCTTCAAGGCGTGTCTCGCTGGGGCTGTGAGTTTTCTGTTGGAGTTGTGGATTGTGCTGGTTTCTTTGCTTGGCAGACACTTGGGGGCCTCCCCAGGCATCCCCTGACGGCTTGCCTCGGCTGAGGTGAGTGTTTGGGGGCCGGAGCGCGGCCGCTCCGCTGCGCTTCGCGGCCGCGCACTCCACCTCGCCAATGAGTACCACCACAACACGTAGAAAAACCCACAGCGTAAGCGAGACAATGGGGAGACTACGCAGACCAACTTCAACCATAGAGAATGAAGATGGAAACTCTGATGACCCAACAACGACCAACTACCTAAGCAGTCTTTCAGAAATGGAGTTTAGAGACGAAATATGGAGGTTGCTATCAGATATCAAAGAAAGTATAAATCAGAGCACTAATAAAAATCAAGAGAATATGAAGACAGAAATCAGAAAACTCCAAACTGAAATATCAGATCAGATAACAGGTCTGAAAAACTCAATAGACGAATTGAAGAACATAATGGATGAGTTTTCCAACAGGTTAACAGCAGCTGAGGATAGAATTAGTGCTTTAGAAGATGAGATGCATAACAACTTTACACAGCAGAAGAGATTAGAAAAAAACCTCAAATCAAATGATCAGACAATGGAAAATTTACTCAAAGAATATGAGAAGATGAAAATAGAAGTCTTTGATAAGCTCAACAGAAACAACTTCAGAATCATTGGAGTTCCAGAGACCCAAGAAGAAAATCTTCAGGAAGAATCAATGGTTAAGAACATCATCACAGAGAAACTACCAGAGCTAAAGAAAACATGTGACCAAATCCTGCATGCCCGAAGAGTACCAGCTAAAAAAGACCCCAGTAGAAACACCCCAAGACACATCCTAGTCACCATGATGAAACCCACCGATAGAGATAGAATACTGCAAGCAGCAAGATCGAAAAGGGAAATTACATTCCACGGAGCATCCTTGAAATTTACAGCAGACCTGTCACCAGAAACACTCAAGGCCAGAAGGCAGTGGTGGGACGTAGTGGCAAAACTCAATGAAATAAATGCTTCGCCAAGAATATTGCACCCAGCAAAACTAAGTTTCAGGTTTGACGGATGTATACACGGCTTCACAGATAAACAACAGCTCAAAATCTTTGCAGACTCAAAACCAGCCTTAAAAGAAAAACTGAAAGATCTACTCTAAAAACAAGACAGAACAAAAAACACACCAAACTTCTACACAAAGATGGCAATAAATCCCATGACAATTATTTCTCTCAATGTCAATGGACTAAATGCACCAGTTAAGAGGCACAGAGTGGCGAAATGGATCAAAAAACTGAAGCCAACCTTCTGCTGTCTACAAGAAACACACCTGAATAGTCAGAATAAACATAGACTCAAAATCAAAGGCTGGAGGAAAATCATTCAAGCAAACAACACCCTTAAAAAAGCGGGGGTGGCCATACTAATATCAGATGACACAAACTTTATACTCAGAAAAATTGTAAGGGACAAAGATGGATATTATGTACTAATCAAGGGATTTGTACAGCAAGAAGAAATCACTCTCCTAAACATATACGCACCGAATGAGAGTCCAGCAAAGTATTTAATACAATTGTTGACAAATCTGAAGAAGGATATCAATAATAACACAATAATTGTGGGAGACCTCAACACAGGCTTGTCAACACTTGATAGGTCAACCAAATGGAAACCCAACAAAAATATACTAGACCTGCAAAAAGAAATGGATGAAAGAGGCCTAGTAGATATATATAGGGCACTCTATCCTCAGAAACCTGGATACACATTCTTTTCCAATGTACATGGATCATTCTCCAGGATAGATCATGTGCTGGCACATAAAACATACCTCCATAAAATAAAAAAGATAGACATTTTGCAGGCTGCCTTTGCTGACCACAAGGCTCTGAAGTTAGATGTGAACTGCAAAGGGACACAGAAGAAAAAATTTAACACCTGGAAGTTAAACAGCCTCATACTCAATAACCAGTGGGTCCGAGATGAAATCAAGGAGGAAATCAAAAGGTTCCTGGAAACAAATGACAATAAAGACACAAACTATCAGAACTTATGGGACACAGCAAAAGCAGTACTGAGAGGAAAATTTATAGCTTTGCAAGCACACATCAGGAAGGAAGAAGGAGCTTACCTGAGTAGCTTAATGACACAGCTAATAGAACTAGAAAGTGCTCAACAAAAGGACCCAAAAATAGGGAGACAGAAGGAAATAACAAAGCTGAGAGCAGAAATCAACGAAGTGGAAACCCAAAAAACAATCCGAAAGATCAACGAAAGCAGAAGTTGGTTCTTTGAAAAAATAAACAAGATTGATAGACCATTGGCAAAACTCACAAAGCAAAAGAAAGAGAGAAACTTGATAACGCGTATTAGAAATGAGAAGGGGGAGATCACTACAGATACTGCAGAGATTCAAAGGGTATTCAGAGAATACTTTGAGAAACTCTATGCCACTAAATATGAGAACCTGGAAGAAATGGATAAATTTCTGAACTCATATAACCTTCCACGGTTGAATAAAGAAGAGGTAGCATATCTAAACACCCCCATCACTATTGAGGAAATTAAAACTGTAATCAAAAATTTACCCAAAAACAAAAGCCCAGGCCCTGATGGATTCACGAATGAATTCTTTCAAACCTTTCAAGAGGAACTACTACCAATTCTGGCCAGGCTCTTTTATGAAATCGAAAAAACAGGAATACTTCCAAATAGCTTTTATGAAGCCAACATCACCTTAATACCAAAACCTGATAGAGATGCTGCCAAAAAAGAAAATTACAGACCAATATCCCTGATGAACACAGATGCAAAGATCCTCAACAAAATCCTGGCGAACAGGATCCAGTGCCTCATCAAGAAGATCATTCACTTTGATCAAGTAGGTTTCATCCCAGGAATGCAAGGATGGTTTAACATCCGTAAATCTATTAATATAATACACAACATAAACAACAACAAAAATAAAAATCACATGGTCATATCAATAGATGCAGAAAAAGCATTTGATAAGGTTCAACACCCATTCTTGATTAAAACTCTCAGCAAGATAGGAATAAAAGGAACCTTTCTCAATATAGTCAAAGCCATCTACCAGAAGCCAGTGGCAAATATTATCCTCAATGGAGAAAAACTAAAATCCTTTCCTCTAAATTCTGGTACAAGACAAGGCTGTCCTCTCTCACCACTCCTATTCAACATAGCACTGGAAGTACTTGCTATAGCGATTAGGCAAGAAAAAGATATCAAGGGAATTCAGATAGGAAAGGAAGAAGTCAAGCTCTCACTGTTTGCAGATGACATGATACTCTACTTAGAAAACCCTAAAGACTCTACCAAAAAGCTTCTAGAAATAATAGATTTGTATAGCAAAGTGGCAGGATACAAAATTAACACACAAAAATCAATGGCCTTTTTATACACGAATAATGATAGGGAAGAAATGGACATTAAGAGAACAATCCCATTCACATTAGTTCCACACAAACTCAAATATCTTGGAGTCAACCTGACTAAAGATGTGAAGGATCTATACAAAGAAAACTACAAAACACTGCTCCAAGAAATAAGAGAGGACACGCGGAAATGGAAACACATACCATGCTCATGGATTGGCAGGATCAACATCATTAAAATGGCAATACTTCCAAAAGCATTGTACAGATTTAACGCGATTCCTCTAAAGATACCCATGACATTTTTCAAAGAAGTGGATCAAATACTTCTGAAATTCATCTGGAACAACAAACAACCTCGAATAGCTAAAGCACTCCTTGGGAAAAGGAATATGGGAGGCATTACTTTCCCCAATTTTAAGTTGTATTACAAAGCAACAGTTATAAAAACAGCATGGTATTGGAATAAAAACAGACCCTCAGATCAGTGGAATAGGCTTGAGTACTCAGAGAAGGTTCCTCAGACATATAACCACCTTGTTTTTGATAAAGGAGCAAAAAATCCTAAATGGAGCAGGGAAAGCCTATTCAACAAGTGGTGTTGGCACAACTGGTTAACCACTTGCAAAAAAGCGAACTCAGACCCCCAGCTAACACCATATACAAAGGTAAAATCCAAATGGATTAAAGACCTTGATATCAGAACTGAAACTATAAGGTATATAGAACAACATGTAGGTGAAACACTCCAGGACATTGAGACTAAAGGCATCTTTAAGGAGGAGACAGCACTTTCCAAGCAAGTGGAAGCAGAGATAAACAGATGGGACTATATTAAGCTGAAAAGCTTCTGCATCTCAAAGGAAATAGCGCCCAGAATACAAAGGCCACCCACTGAGTGGGAGAAATTATTCACCCAATACACATCAGATAAAGGGCTAATATCCAAAATTTACAAGGTACTGACAGAACTATACAAGAAAAAAACAACTAACCCCATCAAAAAATGGGGAGAAGAAATGAACAGACACTTTGAAAAAGAAGAAAGGCAAATGGCCAAAAGGCACATGAAAAGATGTTCAACATCACTAATCGTCAGGGAGATGCAAATCAAAACTACTATGAGGTACCACCTCACGCCACTGAGATTGGCACACATCACAAGAAAGGAAAACAAGCAGTGCTGGCGGGGATGTGGAGAGAAAGGAACTCTTTTTCACTGCTGGTGGGAATGCCGTCTAGTACAACCTTTATGGAAAGCGATATGGAGATTCCTTCACAAACTGGAAATTGAGCTTCCATACGATCCAGCTATACCACTCCTAGGAATATACCCAAGAAACACAAAAATACAATACAAAAAACCCTTCCTTACTCCTATATTCATTGCAGCGCTATTTACAATAGCCAGACTCTGGAAACAACCAAGATGCCCTTCAACAGATGAGTGGCTGAAGAAACTGTGGTACATATACACAATGGAATACTATGCAGCCATCAGGAGAGATGAAGTCATGAAATTTTCCAATACATGGATGTACATGGAATCTATTATGCTGAGTGAAGTAAGTCAGAGGGAGAGAGAAAGACGCAGAATGGTTTCACTCATCTATGGGCTTTAAGAAAAATGAAGGACATTTTTAACAATATCTCAGAGACAAGAGAGATGAGGGCTGGTAGGTGCAGCTCAGGACATGCAGCTCATCACATAGAGTGATGAGTGCAGTTGCAGAGATGACTACACTGAAAACTATCATAAAATGTGAATGAATGAGGGAAGTAGAAAGCCTGTCTCGTGTACAGGTGTAGGGGGGTGGGGAGGAGGGAGATCTGGGAAATTGGTGGTGGGAATGTTACACCGGTGAAGGGGGGGTGCTCTTTACATGACTGTAATCATACAACTATAATCATGTTTGTAATCACGGTGTTTAAATAAAGAAAAAAAAAAAAAAAAAAATATGTATACAATAGTAAATGTATAAAAGCAATAATCAATGTAATTCCATAATTCACAGGAATTACTCTACATTTTTTCACTGTAACTTTGTTTCCTCAACTTCATTTTTATTTTGTAACATAATGAGATAATATATGAAATTTAGCTTTTTCTGAGTTACTTCTTTTTTTATTTATTTTTTTGGAGCCACACCTGTTTGATGTTCAGGGCTTACTCCTGGCTAAGCACTCAGAAATTGCCTCTGGCTTGGGGGACCATATGAGATGCCGGGGGATCGAACTGTGGTCCTTCCTTGCTAGCGCTTGAAAGGCAGATACCTTACCTCTAGCGCCACCTTGCCGGCCCCAACTTTTTTTAATAATTAATGTATTTAATGTTCTAGTAAGTAATTTAATTGTATTTATGATTATGGGGATGTAAAATTATTTATTTTATTACTATGTAGAGAGATTATTTTAAATTGGTTGAGAATTAGAAATCACTATATATGGCAGAGCCCTTTGAATACCACTATGTGAGTATATGTATAACTATTTGTTAGAAAATAATATATTCTTATATTTTACTAGATAATCTTTTTATATACTTAGTGCAGATATTGATTCAATGGTAAGTATTTTGTTGTTGTCCTAAGGACCATTTTCCTGGAAGAAGATATACCTCACTTGAATGAAAAGTTATCATCAAATGTTTAGAATCTACTAATTAATGTCAGAGGCCTAATGACTAACTGAGATAATCCCTTTACTTTTCTTCTTGAAAGTAATAGTTATTTTGGAAGTTACAGGAGAAGCACTCTTAAACATCTATTCTAACACATGAATTCCTAAGTATGCACCTATTTCTGAAGAATCTCCCCTAACACCAGAATATGTACTTTCTCTTTCCCTCTTTCTTATATTTTCTATTAATCTGTAATGTGTTTCATAAATACTATTAAAAGCCAAATTCAGGGCTCCAGAAGGATCTCTTTTCTTCCTGGGTGCCGAGCTGGGAAGTCCTGCCAGCATGGCATTTGGCAGCCCTCCGCCACACCAAAGGCCTCTGTAACCAGGCCTAGGAAGGTGTGCGGGACATGGGTCACCCCAGCACCCCTCTACCTCCTTCCTCCGGTACTCCAGGGCTTTGCCTGGCCACATGGCTGGGCAAGCCAGCGAGGTGGGTCCCTTGGAGGAGTTTATTGCTTTTCCTAGGCTTTCCCCATTTCCCTCCCAGCTCCAAAGGGAGGGTTTGGGGTGGGGGCTCTGACCTTCCAGCCTTCTGGCTCCGGAAGGATCTCTTTCTTTCCTGGGAGCTGAGCCGGGAGGTCCTGCCAGCATGGCATTTGTCAGCTCTCCGCCATGCCAAAGGCCTCTGTAACCAGGCCTAGGATGGAGTGCGGGACATGGGTTACCCCAGCACCCCTCTACCTCCTTTGTCCGGTACTCCAGGGCTTTGCCTGGCCACATGGCTGGGCAAGCCAGTGCGGTGGAAATAGCAGCACAATAGGTTCTGGCATTAGGACTTACCAGGGTATTTTTCTTATTAAACCTATCCATTGTGAAACATTATGAGAAATATATGGATATCATTAATAACCATATGAAATATATGGATATCATGGATATCATTGTTTTTTATCTGCTTGTCATTATCTGAACGCCGTTCAGGCCCTTGTTTTATTCCTTTACTTCCTCTTGTTTTATTCCTTTACTTCATCTCTCGTTACCCCACATTTAACCATTTTTCTGTGCAAATTATTTTTGTTTTTTCCAAGGTGGATTACATATCTTTCATAGTAATTTTTGGGTAGAGTCTGAAGCTTCAGCAGGCAACGTGTCACGGCATGGTTTCATGCTGTAGGTTTTTTGGCCAAGATAAGGTGAAGATGCAGCCTTGGCTGCCCCCCACAGCCTTCTCTCTCCTTCAACCCCTTCCCCAGGGATATTCCTGGACAACTGCTCAGGGTCCCAGCAAGTGGGTTCTGGTGAGGTGCTATTTAAAAGAGACCCCAGGCTTCCTTGTTCCTTCAAGGGGCTGGGAAAGGACTGCTGAACTTTCAACTTCCAGCAATTAGGAAGCAAATGCCTCCCTGGGAGTCAGAAGCTTCAGCAGGCAACAAGGGGAGGACATGGCTCCATGCTCTCTTCGCTTGTCCAAATCACAGAGCAAAGTGGTGCCTTGGAAACACCCCCCTCCCTCTTGACTCTTTTTAAAACATAAAAGGGTCATGTGTATCTCTTTTGTATATCTCAGATGTATTCCCTTAACATCTATAACTTGTCGCAAGTCAACCCCTGAAGAGGTTGACTGATGGAGGGATGGAGGATGAGGCCTTTCCCCTCCAGCTCAGAGCACGTGTCTGCCACCCTGTCCAGCCAATGGTTCTGAGGTGAAATGGTGGGTAAACAGCTCGCAGACAGTCAGGCTTGTGGAAATATCAGCTTTATTCAGTGCACAAGACTGAAGTCCAAAGTCTCAGCCTCAGTTCCAGCCAAAAGCCCGTCGCCTTCCACACACCCTTATTTTTATCCCACAGAATCAGGTACCACCCAATGGTGGGATCAGATAACACCCAATGGTGGAAGCAGAATCAGGTACCACCCTAGGGTGGGGGAAGAATGCCAGGTCACACCCTAGGGTAGGGCACAATCACCGATCAGGGTAGGGTCAGTAACATAATAATCCCATAACATTTTTACATACACAACATAACTCTTTTCGAATATCCTCATATAGTGACAATTTTGCCTACTGGATTTGTTATTTGACTGATTTTCCCCCTTTGAGATCTGTTTTATAAGCAATACTGGTAGAAGAGTATCTCTGTAGAGATTTCATGTTTGTACCAAGTTACAGGGAATGTTGGACTTTATTTGTCGGCCCCCAGATGCACCAACAATATCTTTTGGCATTGCTTCTCTTTTGCATAGGCACATTCAAATGGGAAAATAATACATATGCAAACAAGTTGTTATCTAATAGAGATGGGAACACAAATTTGGTAATGTAATTAGGCCTTTTACCCTGAACATTGGCATAATGATTTGGCTCAGGCCTCAGAAGAATGGGCATTGCCCACACACACCTGAACAATGGATACCATCTATGGAAACAACCACAATTGTCTAACATTACCAGGATCCAAGCCTCTACCAGTGAAGACCTACCACTGCTCTGGCATTGACTTACTCCAAAGAGTGCTTCCAACACCCAGACGATTCAGCAACAGTCTGCATGCAGGGCAGATCACTACGCATTTAATAGTATGCTGAAACTAGAGAATGCTCCACATCAGCCTGAAATGGATGAAAGAAATGCACAGAATCCAGAGTCTTTAAATATAAGAATCTGATACCAACAATAGCTAAAGTATGAAAAGGTTTCATTGGGACCTTGAGAATGACTCGAGTTGAACGGACAGGTATGTCTGGACCCAGAGTTGGTCTTATGCCAATAAACTTCTGGGGTGAGGCCTTTTTTGTAATCAGGTCAAGGATTTTTTTCCATTTTTCCCATTTTTCTGGACCTATGCAAACAACAGTGATTGCCACTATCACACCTTTACTATTTTATATTTATATTATTTTACTCTTATCCTTTAAGGAAAAAAAATACAACTTACTGAACTTAAAAACAAATAACTGTAGTAGAATGCCTGTCTCGAATACAGGTAGGGGATAGGAAGGGGGGAGGGGGTAATGTTACACTGGTGAAGGGGGGGTGTTCTAGTTATGACTGTAACTCAACTATGATCATGTTACTTAAATAAAAAATATATTTAAAAAAAGCCAAATTCATCTCATATGAGGTCATAGGAAAGCATATACATATATTAATAAATGTTTCTATAATAGTTAATGGAATGTATAGATCAAATAGTGTAACTTCATTAATATCCACACCCTGTTCTTACAGGCATTTGAAAAGGATATGTTATAATTTTTATAAAAATTACTTGAAGTATTTTTAAAAAAGCAACAAATCATAGTCTTCTTCACAACCTTCCAAAGACATCAGTCCAATTAATACCATAGTTGACACCAAAAAATACTGATTTTGAACTCCAAAATTATAAAATAATATATGATGTTATTTTAAACACTGGGAACTTGCTACCCAAAAAAAAGAAAACTAATATAAGAATAATTGATGTTCATGACATATAGTAAGTATGTAAAAATAAATGGGAGAAAAAGTTAAGGCACTTGCTTTGCACATAGCTGACTCTGTTTCATCCCAGGCTCTGCCTCCATTAGTGTTCTCTAAGCACTGACCCAGAAGCAACTCTTGAGAAGCATCAGGCTTGATCCCAAAACCCCCAAAAGAAGAAACAAAAAAAATTGCAATAGATATTAGCTAAATAGTAGATAACATATTAATTTTATTACTAAATATACCTATACATCTATATATCTATACAACACATATAATGAAAAACCATTCAATAAGTATATCTTCATTTCAGTTTTAACAAATTAACTTGTGATTTTAAAATTATTAATTTTTTTACTTTATATTCTTATGATCTGGAATAACATATAACAAAATTTTACTGTAGCCCAACTATATTTTAGCAATTTGTATTAAGTAGACATTTACATTATATAAAATGTGTACATATTTAATGGTTATGGTCAGGTTCTGAATATTATTTTATAATTATTTTCTTTTTCAATATGGTCATAGAATATATCTCCCATGGTGAATACTTTTTTCAGAGTGTTGGTACTTACATTACAGCTTAATGCATAAAGTTTTGTAAATATTATGTTATGAGTGGTGAAAAAGAAATGCTAAATTACTAGGATGTTTATTTAGTTATTTTTTATTTAGTTATGTATGTGTTAATTTAGTTTATATATAGCTTATTTATATTTATATATTTATATATAGTTTATATATAGTTTATTTAGTTATATGTGTTCTAAATAACTAAAAGAGCATAAAAATAAATTTATCTTCAATAGTAATTTACTTCTTTCATATTCTTTGCATTTATATCAAATAATATTTTGATAATTTGGGATAATTTGATGCTAATTCTTTTTAAGCAAGAGATACAGGCTTTTTATAGTTCCTTTGAGTAGCATATCCTTTATTAATAATAAAATAAAGTTGATATATTTATTATTCTTAACATTGAATTCTGTCTTATTTGACTTGTAAAGTCAATGTTTTTACCATATGTACCTTGCTCATTTAAAAGCATTGTGCATTGTGCCTGTTCTTTGCTTTTAAGTTCTGTGTATATTATTTTTAGCAGTGTATAATTTTATTTTTATATAAAATAGTTTAAAATCATCTTTTATTTTTTAAAAAATGTGAGGCAAAATTTTCAAATTACTGCATTTAGTTAAATACTTTAATTAGGATATGAATGGATGTAACTATGCTGCCTTGTAATTAACCTATAATCTATTTTTCTGCCAAAATCTCAAACACATTTTATGGACTTAATCGTAAGTAAAAGAAGTTTCTTAATGTGATTTTTCACAGAAAAATCTCATTAGTTTTTGATGATTACCAGTTAGATTTACAGACAAAGCTTAATGGCTAGTTGTCAATGAGCCAGACTTATATTTTATTATCTATAACATTTTCCCTGGTTAGATAATTAATAAGTAGGGAAAAAGATAAAAGGCAAGCAATAAGGGGGCTGGAGAGATAGCATGGAGGTGGGGCATTTGCCTTGTATGCTGAAGGATGGTGGTTCAAATCCCGGCATCCCATATGGTCCCCTGAGCCTGCCAAGAGCGATTTCTGAGCGTAGAGCTAGGAGTACCACTGAGTATTGCCAGGTGTGACCCAAAAACCAAAAACCAAAAAAAAAAAAAAAAAAAGGCAAGCACTAAATGTGATTCCATTCAAAAGTTGAAAAATGTTGTCCAGTAACCTCAATCAGTTGGTATATGTTTCCACTGCCAAATGATATGATGGGCTCTATAATATGCAATGGGAAAAATTAGAAGTGTGTAAGAAAAGTTTTCCTAATAGCTAAGAACAATGTGCATTTTAAATACTTCCAAATTTCAGGGAAAATATATTAAAGGGTCCAGAAATTTTCACACTGAAAACTTAAAGAGAAATGTTTGGTTTCTTTCCCTTCATGGCATAAATTTTCACTTACTCAGTACTTTCTATAACCATGATCCAGACTTAGTCACTCTTTGGAGATTATCCTTCTAATGAATTGAATTAATCAACATCTCATAAATTAATGCCCAAGAAGGTTGGCTCTTATAACCTTTATAATAAGAACTGAGGTGGTCTGTACATATAGTTAAATCACTGATTCAGTGACTACACACACGGATTTTGTGTAAGTCTAATTGAATTTTGGGTGTTGAATTTGATCTGCATATTCCTTTAAGTTTTCGGAATACAAAAATATTTATAGCCCACACTATTTTATCAAGGCTGATTGTATTTCACCTACATGTGTAACTAAATTTTATTAAAGTCAAAAAATGTTGATGGGTAGGAATGCAAGAGCAGAGACAAATTCATACACAATTTAAAAGAGAAAATTAGGGCTGGAGAGATAGCACAGTGGGTAGGGTGTTTCTTTTGCACACCACAGTCTGAATTCAATTACGGGCAACCCATATGATTCCCTGAGCTCTACCAGAAATGACCCATGAGGCTGGAGAGACAGCACGGTGGTAGGGTGTTTGCCTTGCTCTCAGCCTACCCAGGATGGACTCTGGTTAGATTCTGGCATCCATCCCCTATAGGCCCCTGAGCCTGCCAGTAGCAATTCTTGAATTCAGAGTCCTGAACGCCCCCGGGTGTGACCCCAAAACAAAACAAACAAACAAAAAAATGACCCATGAGTGCAGAGCCAGGAGTAATCCCTGAATACTGCCAGTAAAATGAGAAAGAGAAGAGAGGAGAGGAGAGGAGAGGAGAGGAGAGGAGGAGGGAGAGGGAGGAGAGGAGAGGGAGGAGAGGGAGAGAGGAGAGGAGAGGAGAGGAGAGGAGAGGAGAGGAGAGGAGAGAGAGGAGAGGAGAGGAGAGGAGAGGAGAGGAGAGGAGAGGAGAGGAGAGGAGAGGAGAGGAGAGGAGAGGAGAGGAGAGGAGAGGAGAGGAGAGGAGAGGGAGGAGAGGAGAGGAGAGGAGAGGAGAGGAGAGGAGAGGAGAGGAGAGGAGAGGAGAGGAGAGGAGAGAGAGGAGAGGAGAGGAGAGGAGAGGAGAGGAGAGGAGAGGAGAGGAGAGGAGAGGAGAGGAGAGGAGAGGAGAGGAGAGGAGAGGAGAGGAGAGGAAGGAGGAGAGGAGAGGAGAGGAGAGGAGGAGGAGAGGAGAGGAGAGGAGAGAGAGGAGAGGAGAGGAGAGGAGAGGAGAGGAGAGGAGAGGAGAGGAGAGGAGAGGAGAGGAGATAGAAAACTTAAAGAATATAGACGTACGATATCTTTTATGACTTTCTGTTTTATGTTTATTACCAACCTAAAACTGGAACTCAGATGTACCAATTACATGTCACTAAGATACACTATCTCTTTTACCCTAATATTAAAAAGTGGAGTAATAGAATTCCTGAGGAGATCGGGATTAACTAAGGAATTATTATATTGGGAAAGAATACAAGCTATAAAGTCATACTTTTCTGTTTTGAAAAAGTCATTACAGTGAATATTTTCTTCTTGATGTCAGCAAAATGTCAACCAAAATTTTTTTCCAATACATTAAACATGTAATTCTATTCTTTCATGATCACCCACTGTCAGTATTAAGGTAAGAAAAGTGGTAAGAAAAGGTAAGAAAAGGCAGAAAGTGGTGATCAATAAGTGTAACACATATTGTACACAATAGTAAGGTAAGTGTAGTACCAAAGTTATTGTTAGGCAATTAAACTTTGTGCCAAACTAATTCAATTTGATTCTATTTTATTACATCTTACAGGGTCAGAAAATTTTTTTCTCTCTGGAAAATTATAAGTTTCACAACATATTTCTTAATACAAGCAACTTGTTCTGCTAGTCTGATATATTAAATATCCAGCAACGAATTTCTGGGGTCATAAATCTACAGTGATAAAATTAATCCTATTGCTGAAGACAAATAAATATTTTATTGCAGTTTTATGAGCTTTTGTTCCCTCTTCTCTTGAAAGTAGATGTTGTTTAGTAGTACAAAAATTTTTGTTTCTGTAAAATGTATTAGAAACAATATAGTAGTAATAGAATTCATATCTACAAAACTGCTATGTAACTTTAAGATTGGAAACTCAAGCACAACAACCCCAAATAAAGTAAAATGGTAAATTTTATCAATAAAAAAGTACCTGGCTATTATATGCAACATAAAAAATATCCTGAGGGGGCCGGAGAGATAGCATGGAGGTAAGGCGTTTGCCTTTCATGCAGGAGGTCATCGGTTCAAATCCCGGCGCCCCATATGGTCCCCTGTGCCTGCCAGGAGCAATTTCTGAGCCTGGAGCCAGAAATAACCCCTGAGCACTGCTGGGTGTGACCCAAAAACCAAAAAAAAAAATATCCTGAAATCTTTTGGATTTTAATTGTGGATACTAATTATATCTTGTGCCATGTTTTGAGAGATATGAGCTAAAGAAAATAGTTGTCAGAAGGAGGGAAGCATAAGAACGTAAATAATAATCAAATTTAGTACTTTCAATTCCTCAGAATGCCTTTAACATAGAATTTACAATGAAAATTTTATATGGAGAATTCCATTTAATTGAAAGAAAGACAATCTGACATAAAATAACCCTCAGATAACTGTTAGAAGTTAAAACTGATGCTCTTAGAACAGAAATTTGTCACTATTGCCAAAGATATTTAGCAAGAGAAAACCAAATAGTTTATTTCCTCCTTTATTCAAGAATGAAAAAATAAATTTTATAGATTGCTAGCCTGGAAAATATTTTTGTTACAGAACTAAGATAAGCAATCTGTCAATATCTTAAATAACTATTCTATCAAGTTAATTGTTAAGCATAATATCAAAATGCCAATTTGGTATTAATAAAAGCCTATGAGAGTTAACCAGTGAGCACCCTATTCATTATTTGCCTTAATCTTTGGTCAATTCTATATAACAGTTTTTACTCAGCATATTGCTGAGTGCTTTAATAAAATTATATTTTCTAACACACATATTCTTGTCTTGAATAATGCTCACCTCCCCTCAGTTCAAATTTAGCAGTCAAGAAAAGACAAAAATTCAAAGGCGCTTGCATTTCTAGCAAGAAATATTGCATAGGGCCTGAGAGATAGCATAGCAGTAGTACATCTGCCTTGCATGCAGCCTACCTGGGCTGGAGTCAGGTTTGATTCCCGGTATTCCAATTGGTTCCTCAAGCGTGCCAGGAGTGATTTCTGAGCGCAGAGCCAGGAGTAGTCTCTGAGCGCTGCAGGGAGTGGCGAAAAACAAACAAACAAAAAACAACTTAAAAAGAAATGCTGCATCATTCCAACTTAATTTACAATGTGGAAAATTGCAGAGTACCAAAATATTTAGCAAAAAACTAGTTAGATAAAAGATATATATGGAAGACATTGGGAGAAAAAAATGAATAGGCTAGAAAATTTTCATACTCATCCATGAAGTAATGAATATGATTAACCTTCTCTACATGAAACATACAAAACAACAAGAAAAGTTATAGTTGAAACACATACTTGTGAGACATTGGATATATGGCACAGGAAAGTTATCCTTTGAAATAAGAAGAGATGAGTATAAAACTTTCCCTTTAGTAACTTTATTAACATAAAACATATATTAATATAAATGATTAATACAAACCCATAGTGCAACACTTAATAAGGGTCATAGAAATAGCATAGTGATTAAGGTTCTTGCTTTTCATGATCCATGATCCTCACTGGATCTCCATACCCCCCAAATGTTCCCCTGTGCCCCATTAGGAGTCCCTAAGCAGAATCAGGATTTAGTGCTGCACATCTGGGTGTGCTCCAAAAACACACAAAAAGAATTACATAGGGGCCAGAGCAAGAGAGCTGCAGGTAGGGTATTTGCCTTGCACACTGCTTACCCCGTGTCCCATATGGTCCCTAAGACTGCCAGGAGTAATTTCTGTGCGCAGAGAATTTCTGTGTGCAGAGCAAGGAGTAACCTCTGAGTACCACCAGATATGGACCAAAAACAAAAAGCCAAAAACCAAAACAAAACAAAACAAAATACTTGTAAGAATCCTGAAATATATAAAACTTAATGCTGATAAGGACAGATTTCAACTGAGTTGAAAACTGCATTTTCCAGTCTCTCTATTTGGGGGTGGGAGTGGGGGTCACACTCGGTGGTGTAACTACTGGCTCTATGCTCAGAAATCGCTCCTGGCAGGCATGGGGGACCATATAGGATCCCGGGATTCCAACCAGCCTCTGTCCTGGATGGGCTTCTTGCTAGGCAAAGACCCTACGGCAGTGCTATCTCTCTGGCCCTAAGTATCTTTTTTTATGGATAATTCTAGGTGACAGTTTTGACCCATGAAATGTAGATAAATACCATAGAAATAACAGAAAATTCTCACCAATTTTCCATGATAGTAAATAAAATTCCACGATAGTAAGTGTGATGGTTCAAAATGAAGTCATTGTACAAGGTCATCTAGGTGTGTGGGACATGTGATCTTCTCTAAATTAGGCTTATTAAATATAATATGAGTCATATTCAATTTTGTTTCCAAATTCCATGAAGAAATTCAGGTCAGCAGCCTGATTCAGCTCCCTCTCTAGGATTTCAAAACCTCTCCCCATGCATTTTCTTCTGAATATCATGGTTACATAATTGTTCATTGTTGAGTTTCAGTCATACAATGTACACCATCCTTCACCAGTATACCCTTCCCCTCACCAACATCGATGTCTCCTATTTCCCCTCCCTTCTCCCTCACTGCCTGTCTCTAGGGCAGAAAATTTGTTTCTATTTCCCTCTAATCCCTCACCTACTGCCTTTCTCTAAGGCAGTGCTTCTCAATTATTTTCTGTAATGTCCCCCTAAGAAGAAGAAAACATTTTTGCCCCCCCCCGAGCAACTGTAAATAGTATCTTTATTAAAAAAAAAACTTTAACCTGCAAAACAAAAATATATAAAATAATTTAAGCTGATTTTTTAATCAGAGGTGATGTCTGGATTAATGGGTACAGTGAGTACGTTTTGCAATGCATAGCTTTTGGAAGCGGGGTTTGAAGCAGGACACAGCAACTCTCAGCTCCAGAGATATACAGAGATATAAACACGTGACTGTTTGCCGAAGTCAAAGTGTCTCCTTTAGGGAACCTCGCGTTCCCCCCCCCGGGGGGGGGGCATGCCCCACTATTTGAGAAACACTGCTCTAAGGCAAATTTACTATCTCTGTTTCTCTACCTCTGTCTCTATCTTCCTTGACACTGTGGTTTTCATTATTGCTAATGGCCAGGTACCTCGCATGTTATTTACTCCCCTTTCAGCATCCAATTCTTGTCCAGGGTTATCCTTCCCAACTCTCATTATCATAGTAGACCCTTCTCTACTCTGCTTTCACTCACCTCTCTTTGTATCAAGCTCCCCTATTGTCTATGGATATTTTTACCATGCTACCTTTTATTTATTATACACCAGAAATGAATCGCCTATTATATTTTATCTATTTCCCTCTAAATAATTTTACACAGCATGATTGTCTGCATATCCATCCCTGTATAAGAAAATTTCATAACTTTGCTTTTCCTAACTGCTGCATAGATATACCAGTTTCTTTAGCCACTTAATGCATTGTAAAGCTCTTAGGTTGTTTCCAGATTTTGGCAATTGTAAATAGTGTTGTGTGAAGAAAGTAGTGTAGAGGGCATTTTGGTATTGTGTTTGTGTATCCTGGGGTATATTCCCAGGATTGGCATTTCTTGATCATAGGGGAGCTCAATTTCCAGCTTTTTGAAGAATGCCCATATTGTTTTCCCAAAAAAGCTGGACCAGTTCATATTCCCACCAACAGAGATTGAGAAACCCTGTCTCTTTGCATCTATGCCATCTCTGGTTGTTCTTGGCTTTTTGTAATGTGTGCCAGTCTCTGTGGTATGAGATATCTTATTGTTGTTTTAATTTGCATCTCCCTGATAAATAGTAATTTGGAGCATTTTTATATACATTTTGGCCATCTGTATTTCTTATTTAAGGAAGTATCTACTTATTTCTTCTCTCCATTTTTAAGTGGGTTAGTTTTTTCTTGTAAAGTTCAATTAGTGTCATTAATATTTTAGATAGTAATCTCTTATCTAATAGGTAATGGTTTAATAATTTCTGCCATGGCCTGTTTGGTCCAGAGATTAAGGGAGTTCATCCGGTCGGGAAACCATATACACAGAAACAAGATCTTATCTTCTAGGTATAAGAACACATACTTTTTATAACACAGGGGCACCTCCCACCCTGAACATGTATTATGTGGCTACAACTCAGTCTCCATAAGATTGGACAATATTAGCCCAACCTTGAACCCCAGATCCCAGATGTAGAAAGGATACAGCTCCCTACAACAACACCAGGAACCAAACTCCGCTGGGAAATTTCTAACACCTCTCTGGCACCAACTTGTGCCACTTCTGATATGAAACCCCGATAATGAAGAAACTACAACTTGATCTAAGAACAGGATGTCCTATCACATCACCTAACAGTAAGAGAAAATCAGAAGACCCGGCATCTTTTGATTGTGGAAGAACCAAGAGTGCTAACTACAGAAGACTGGCTGTGACAACCATGGCTGAGCAGAACTTATCCTGGAACCAATACAAAAAACCTTACCCTAGCCTAGGCTGTAGCCTAGGATTTGCACAAAAATCAAGATCTCTAATCACAGAGGCTCGACTTTGACAATGGAGACTGAACAGAACTTTTGGAACCATAAGGGAAGACTCTATTCTAGGCTTCAGCCTAGGATCTGAGCAAACACCAAGAACACTCATTACAGAAGACGAATTACAAAAATGGTGCAACAGAACTTCTAGAACCATAAAGACTCTATCCTAAAACTTGTAAATACCAAGGTCTCTAGCTATAGAGGACTGATTTTATCATCTACAACTGAGCGGAAATTTTCCTGGCACCACAAAAAAAAGACCTTGTGGAGAGGCAATGAACAAGTATGGAGCCAGTGGTTGTTCCCGTGACAGTATGCTTCAAGGGCAGAGGAACCATGAATCTCTTAGGCCACGGGAATTCCCTCTCTTACTTCTCCAATTCTTACTGTGCCTATGCAAAAAAAAAGGGGGGGCAGAAAACCTTGCCACATCAGCACTCCTTTTTTATTTTTTCTCTCTTCTTTTCTCTTTTTTATTTCTCCTCTTTTCTCTTTGCTTCTTTCCTTCTTTGTTTTCTTTCCTTTTTTACTCTTGTGGTTATTATTTGGTGACTCTATGCTGCTGGCTGCTCTTTATTTTTTTGGTAGCTGGTATCTTTTTTTTTCTTTTTTCTTTGTCCCCTTCCAGCAGAAACACACAACACACAAGAATCATCTTGTTCTACCTCATGAATTGCAGGGGAAAATAAAAAAGAATGGTACCAGGACCAAACAGCCATATGAAAATTGAGTGGAATTAAAAAATAATCCAACTTAAACATCAAACCTAAAGTTAACAACAGAATTGACACCCTATCTACAACAAACTATACACAAAGGGGGAACAGTTTCAATAGCACTCTGGGGGAAAAAGATATGGGACATATTCTGGGAAAAGGGGTGGAGGGAGGGAGTACAACCCTGGTGGTGGGAATGGCCCTGATTCATTGTCACTATGTATCTTAAATACTACTCTGAAAGATTTGTTATTTACTCTTTGTTCACAATAAAAATTATTATAAAAAAATGAAGGTGGATGCATAGAAGTCAGAGGTGAGAAAAAGAGGCCACACTCAGAAATGAGGGTGAATTCAAATCCATTTATTGAAAATTACAGCAAGATATTAAAACAAGATTTTTGAAAGTCATAATTTTTTTTTGTTAGATAAAAAACTCACACCAGTTTTTCTGCAGAGTTAAACATATACATTCTTATTAAAAAAACAACAACAGGAAAACCGGCAAGACTTTGCAAAAGCGGCTCCCTGTGTGTGACACCAGGCGGGGAAAATCCACGAAAGTACACCGGCCCAGTGGGGCCTAACTGTGAAAAACTGTGAGTTTGACCTGTATATGTCTGTCTACTATCCTCTTGCGTGAAACTCTTGCGAGTGGGGCAAAAAGAGGCTCCAGAAACCTCCAGAACCTCGCTCGCCCAGACGCCATTTTCAGGGAGGGACTACAGAGCATGAAAACCAGCAAGATTTTGCAAAAGCCGGATCCCTGTGTGTGACACCAGGCGGGGAAAATCCACGAAAGTACACCGGCCCAGTGGGAACCAACTGCGAAAAACTGTGAGTTTGACCTGTATATGTCTGTCTACTATCCTCTTGCGTGAAACTCTTGCGAGTGGGGCAAAAAGAGGCTACAGCGGAGCACGGCCGCTCCACTTCGCTACGCGGCCGTGCACTCTTTCTAAGGAAAGAACACCATTGCAACAAGAAGGAAAAATTACACTAAGAACGGTGCTATATCACAGAAGCAAACATTTCTCTCCAGACTGTTTTCTCTGTTGCATGCTCAGGCCTAAGATTTGACCCAGTGTGAGGCTTCATCCACAGAGGACTCCCCTACTTAGAGGCAAGTCAGCCCATCCAGAAAGGGAGGAGCCAGAGGAGTGTGCTTCCTGCATCATATAGACAATGAATACCACAACAACAAGTAGAAAAACCTACAATACTAGTGTGACAATGGGGAAACAACGCAGGCCAGCATCAGACATAGAGAATGAAGATGACAATTCTGAGGACCAGATAATGACCAACCAACTAATCAACCTCTCAGATAAGGACTTTAGACTAGCAATATGGAAGATGCTCAACGGACTCCAAGAAACCATGGATCGAGTTGAACAGAACACTAATAAGAACCAAGAAAATATGAAGACAGAAATCACAAAACTCCAAACTGAAATAACATGTCAACTAACAGGACTGAAAAAGTCAGTAAACGAAGTGAATGACAAAATGGATAAGCTCTGGGACAGGGTATCAGAAGCTGAGAATAGACTTGGTGCTGTGGAAGATGAGATACATAACAATTCCATACAGCAGGAGAGATTGGACAAAAAACTTAAAGCAAATGAGCAGACAATGGAAAAATTAGTCAAAGAATGGGAACAGATGAAAATAGAAGTCTATGATAAGATCAACAGAAACAACTTAAGAATCATTGGAGTCCCAGAGACCCAGGAAGAAAATTTCCAGGAAGAATCATGGTCAAGAACATTATTAAAGAGAAACTTCCAGAGCTAAAGAATATATGTGATCAAATACTGCATGCTCGAAGAGTACCAACCAAAAGAGACCCAAGAAAAACTACCCCAAGACACATCCTAGTCACAATGACAAATCCCACAGATAGAGACAGAATTCTGAAAACAGCAAGATCAAAAGGGGAAATCACGTTCAAGCAAGCTTCCCTGAGATTTACAGCAGACCTGTCACCAGAAACACTCAATGCCAGAAAGCAGTGGTGGGATATTGTGACAAGACTGAATGAAATGAATGCTTCACCCAGAATACTATACCCAGCAAAACTCACTTTCCGGTTTGACGGAAGAATACATGGTTTCACAGACAAAAAACAGCTCAAAAACTTCACAGACACAAAACCAGTCTTAAGAGAAAAACTGAAAGACATAATCTAAGACAAGACTACCCAAAAGACACACCAAATTTTGAAATAAAGATGGCGTTATATCCCAGGACAATTCTTTCTCTCAACGTCAATGGACTAAATGCTCCAGTTAAGAGACACAAAGTGGCTAAATGGATCAAAAAACTCAATCCAACCTTCTGCTGCCTACAAGAAACGCACCTGAATAGTCAGAACAAACATAGACTCAAAATAAAAGGCTGGAGAAAAATTATCCAAGCAAACAACACCCATAAAAAAGCTGGAGTGGCCATACTAATATCAGATAATGCAAACTTTATACTCAGGAAGGTTGTAAGGGACAAAGACGGACATTTTATATTAATCAAGGGGTACGTAGAGCAGGAAGAATTCACTCTCCTAAACATATATGCACCGAATGAGGGGCCAGCAAAATATTTAATACAACTGTTGACAAACCTGAAAAATAATATCAACAACAACACAATAATTGTGGGGGACCTCAACACGGCTTTGTCAACACTGGATAGGTCAACCAGACTGAAACCCAACAAGAATATACTAGACCTGAGGAGAGAAATGAAAGAAAGAGGCCTAGTGGAAATATATAGGACACTCCATCCCCAGAAACCTGGATACACACTCTTCTCCAATGTACATGGGACATTCTCCAGGATAGACTACATGCTGGCACATAAAACATACCTCCATAAGATCAAGAGGATAGAAATTTTGCAGACTAACTTCGCTGACCACAAGGCTCTGAAATTTTTTGTGAACTCCAAAGGGACTCAGAAGAAACACTTTAACACCTGGAAGTTAAACAGCCTCATGCTCAATAACCAGTGGGTCCGAGATGAAATCAAGGAGGAAATCAAAAGGTTCCTGGAAACAAATGACAATAAAGACACAAACTATCAGAACTTATGGGACACAGCAAAAGCAGTACGGAGAGGAAAATTTATAGCTTTGCAAGCACACATCAGGAAGGAAGAAGGAGCTTACCTGAGTAGCTTAATGACACAGCTAATAGAATTAGAAAATGCTCAACAAAAGGACCCAAGAATAGGAAGACAGAAGGAAATAACAAAGCTGAGAGCAGAAATCAACGAAGTGGAAACCCAAAAAACAATCCGAAAGATCAACGAAAGCAGAAGTTGGTTCTTTGAAAAAATAAACAAGATTGATAGACCACTGGCAAACCTAACAAAGAAAGAGAGAGAGAGAAACTTGATAACTCGTATCAGGAATGAAAAAGGAGAGATCACTACTGATATGAGAGAGATTCAAAGGGTAATCAGAAACTACTTTGAAAAAAATCTACGCCACTAAAAAAGAGAACCTGGAAAAAATGGATAAATTCTTGGACTCTTATAATCTTCCACGGTTGAAGGAAGAGGATGTAGCATATCTAAACACCCCCATCACCATTGATGAAATTAAAACAGTAATCAAATGTCTGCCGAAAAACAAAAGCCCAGGTCCAGATGGATTCACTAATGAATTCTATCAAACTTTCCAAGAGGAACTACTGCCAATCTTGGCAAGACACTTTCATGAAATTGAACAAGCAGAAACACTTCCAAATAGCTTTTATGAAGCCAACATCACCTTGATACCTAAACTAGACAGAGATGCTACAAAAAAAGAAAATTACAGACCAATATCACTGATGAATGCAGATGCAAAGATCCTCAACAAAATCCTGGCAAATAGGATTCAATGCCTCGTTAAGAAGATCATCCACTACGATCAAGTAGATTTCATCCCAGGAATGCAAGGCTGGTTTAACATCCATAAATCTATCAACATAATACACAACATCAATAACAAGAAAAATAAAAACCACATGATCATATCAATAGATGCAGAGAAAGCATTTGATAAGGTCCAACACCCATTCTTGATCAAAACTCTCAGCAAGATGGGAATGGAGGGAACCTTTCTCAATATAGTGAAGGCCATCTACCACAAGCCAGTGGCAAATATTATCCTCAATGGAGAAAAACTAAAAGCCTTCCCTCTAAATTCTGGCACAAGACAAGGCTGTCTTCTCTCACCACTCCTATTCAACATAGCACTGGAAGTACTTGCTATAGCGATTAGGCAAGAATAGGATATCAAGGGAATCCAGATAGGAAAGGAAGAAGTCAAGCTCTCACTGTTTGCAGATGACATGATACTCTACTTAGAAAACCCTAAAGACTCTATTAAAAAGCTTCTAGAAACAATAGACTCATATAGCAAGGTGGCAGGCTACAAAATTAACACACAAAGATCAATGGCCTTTCTATACACCAATAGTAATAAGGATGAAATAGACATTAAGAAAACAACATAATTCACAATAGTGCCACACACACTCAAATATCTTGGAATCAATTTGACTAAATATGTGAAGGACCTATACAAGGAAAACTATAAAACTCTGCTCCAAGAAATAAGAAAAGACACACGGAAATGGAAATGCATACCCTGCTCATGGATTGGCAGGATTAACATCATCAAAATGGCAATACTCCCCAAGGCATTATACAGATTTAATGCCATCCCTCTAAAGATACCCATGACATTCTTCAAAGAAGTGGATCAGACACTTTTGAAATTCATTTGGAACAATAAACACCCTCGAATAGCTAAAGCAATCATTGGGAAAAAGAATATGGGAGAAATTACTTTCCCCAACTTTAAAATGTACTACAAAGCAATAGTTATCAAAACAGCATGGTATTGGAATAAGGACAGGTCCTCAGATCAGTGGAATAGGCTTGAATACTCAGAAAATGTTCCCCAGACATACAATCACCTAATTTTTGATAAAGGAGCAGGAAATCCTAAATGGAGCAGGGAAAGCCTCTTCAACAAGTGGTGTTGGCACAATTGGATAACCACTTGCAAAAAATTGAACTTAGACCCCCAGCTAACATCATGTACAATGGTAAAATCCAAATGGATTAAAGACCTCGATATCAGACCCAAAACCATAAGATATATAGAACAGCACATAGGCAAAACACTCCAGGACATTACAGGCATCTTCAAGGAGGAAACTGCACTCTCCAAGCAAGTGAAAGCAGAGATTAACAGATGGGAATATATTAAGCTGAGAAGCTTCTGCACCTCAAAGGAAATAATGCCCAGGATACAAGAGCCCTCCACTGAGTGGGAGAAACTATTCACCCAATACCCATCAGATAAGGGGCTAATCTCCAAAATATACAAGGCACTGACAGAAATTTACAAGAAAAAAACATCTAACCCCATCAAAATATGGGGAGAAGAAATGAACAGACACTTTGACAAAGAAGAAATACGCATGGCCAAAAGACACATGAAAAAATGTTCCACATCACTAATCATCAGGGAGATGCAAATCAAAACAACGGTGAGATACCACCTCACACCCCAGAGAATGGCACACATCACAAAGAATGAGAATAAACAGTGTTGGCGGGGATGTGGAGAGAAAGGAACTCTTATCCACTGCTTGTGGGAATGCAGTCTAGTTCAACCTTTATGGAAAGCGATATGGAGATTCCTCCAAAAACTGGAAATCGAGCTCCCATATGATCCAGCTATACCACTCCTAAGAATATACCCTAGGAACACAAAAGTACAATACAAAAACCCCTTCCTTACACCTATATTCATTGCAGCACTATTTACCATAGCAAGACTCTGCAAACAACCAAGATGCCCTTCAACAGACGAATGGCTAAAGAAACTTTGGTACATATACACAGTGGAATATTATGCAGCTGTCAGGAGAGATGAAGTCATGAAATTTTCCTATACATGGATGTACACGGAATCTATTATGCTGAGTGAAATAAGTCAGAGAGAGAGAGAAAAACGCAGAATGGTCTCACTCATCTATGGGTTTTAAGAAAAATGAAAGACACCCTTGTAATAATAATTTTCAGACACAAAAGAGAAAAGAGCTGGAAGTTCCAGCTCACCTCAGGAAGCTCACCACAAAGAGTGATGAGTTTAGTTAGGGAAATAACTACATTTTGAACTGTCCTAATAACGAGAATGTATGAGGAAAATGGAGAGCCTGTCTAGAGTACAGGCGGGGGTCGGGTGGGGAGGAGGGAGAGTTGAGACATTGGTGATGGGAATGTTGCACTGGTGATGGGTGGTGTTCTTTACATGACTGAAACCCAAACACAATCATGTATGTAATTAAGGTGTTTAAATAAAAAACAATAGAAAAAAAAAACAACCTTAGATAACTGTCAGTACAGTCTGCTTAATCTATAAACTTCTTTACAATAGACAGTTACCAAACCTTTTACTTTTAGGACTTGAACAAATAACCAAACCTAAGATTCCATCTAAAATCTGACTAAAAGGATAAACTTTAAGAGTACAAAGTCTGACTGAAAAAAAAATAAGCTTAATTAAAATGGGTTAGAGAGGAATTATTAGTTTAGAGCAAATGTTTACCTGGGAAAATCTCTCTTAAGAACGCATTGTTACTTCCAGGTCAAATCTTGGATGTTATTTCTGAGGTAAAATATTATCAAGGTACTAGAAGTCCCTGTGCATCAGATATATCCCAAAACATACATTTCTTTTATTTGAGAGGACAGGGTTGTTAAGTAGAGCAATAAAGCACAGGACATTCTATCAATAACTGACTTCAATATGTTTCTATTAATGCTAAATTTTCCATGTAAAGAGATATTTAGTCAAGGCCACATTTGCCTGTACTACTTTTTTTAATCTAGAAGTAAATGCACAAATATATACACACTAGATACAGCAGATGGGAGATTCATATTTAGGCCAATTAAATATATGCAACTACCAATAAGCTAAACTTGAGATATACCACAACATTTTAGGGAAGCAATCTCTCTTTGCTATCTTGTCTTAGTTATCTAGGGTCCTGGAAAATTTCCCCCATTACATGGGTAGCCTTTGTATCCTAGTCACTATTTCTTTTGATGTACAGAAGCTATTCAGTTTATTGTCATCCCATTTGTTTATCATTGTTTTCACTTTCTAAGCCAGAGGTGTTTTATCCTTGAAGATACCTTTAACTTTAATGTCTTGGATTGTTCTGCCTACATTTTCTTCTATGTACTTCATGATTTCATGTTGGATATCAAAATCTTTAATCCATCTCTATTTGACCCTTGAGCATGTTGGTAAGGAGAGGTCTGAGTTATTTTTGCATCTAGTTGATCAGTTATCCCAACACCACAAGGTATTCATTAGGCTTACCTTGCTCCACTTTATATTTCTTGTCCCTTTATTAAATATTAATTTATTGTATGTCTTAGAATCAGTCTCTGAATATTGAAGTCTATTTCAATAATTAGAGGGTCTATGGTTATTCAAATATCATGTTGTTTTACTTTACTTTACTGCTCTATAGTCGAGTATAAAGTTGCAAAATGTGATTCCTCCCATTTTATTTTTGCCAAGGACTGTTTTAGCTATTTGTGGACGTTTATTTATCCACTTGAATTTTAGGAGCAGCTGACCTACTTTTTTGGAGAATGTAATGGGATTTTTTTTATAGGAATTGCATTAAATCTGTACAATGTTGTGTAAGTATTGACATTTTAATAATGTTAATCCTCTTAATTCATGTGCAGGACATATATTTCTATTTCTTTGTGTCCTCTATTAATTAAAGCAAAGTTTTGTAGATTTCCTTATATAATTAAGTTGCCATAAGTTATAATTTTCTTACATAGTTGTCTATAAGTTATATTAAGTTATAATTATATATTTATACATTATATAGTTAACTTATATAGTTAAGTTGTCTTTAAGTACTTGATTTTCTGAGCCACAATTGTAAATAGGACTTTGTCTTCTCTTTTATTATTTGTGCATATCAATCCATGGAATTTTGCATATTAGATTTTAGCTTGCCACTTTAATATATAAGTTTTTGTTTCTAGAAACTTTTTTGTGTAGCTTAAGATTTCTAGATAGTTTCATATAATCTGAGAAAATTGAAAACTTGACTTCTTCCTTTCCTATCAGGGTGCTAGTCTTATTCTTGACTAATTTCTATGAAAAATACTTCCAAAAATATATTTAATAGAAGTGGTGAGAGAGGACAACCTTGTCCTGTTCCAGATCTTAGTGGAAAGGAATTTATATGAATATAATGCTTGTAATATGTTTGTGTTAAATGGCTTTGACAATAATGAGAAAAGTTTCTTCAATTCACATCTTGCTAAGAGTTTTTAACATGAATGTGTATTGTACCTTGACAAATGCTTTCTCAGCATGTATTGATATGATCATATGGTTTTTGCATTTTCTTTTATTGATGTGGTGTATTATATTATATTGTATTGTATTGCATTGCATTATTATGTTATTATATTATTATTTATATATTATTATATTGTATTGTATTGTATTATATTGTATTGCATTGCATTGCATTATTATTATGTTATTATTATATTATATTATATTTATTATATTATATCATATTATATTATATCATATCATATCTTATTTTATTTTATATTTTATTTTATTTTATTTTATTTTATTTTATTTTATTTTATTTTATTTTATTTTATTTTATTTTATTTTATTTTATTTTATTTTCTATTGACTTGTGTATTTAAACCGTTCTTGCATCCCTGGAATGAATCCTACTTAATCACCTATACACCTATAAGCTTCTTGATAAGATGTTGAATTATTTTTGCTAGTATTTGTTGATGACCTTTGCATCTGTGTTCATCAAAAATTTGGGTCTATAGTTCTCTTTTTGTGGTGTCTTTTTCTGCTTTTTTTTGTATCATCGTGAGTTTATCTTTATGGAAACTATTTGGTAATATTTCTGTTTCTTCAATTTCCTGGAAGAGTCTGAGGAGGACTGGCAGTAGATCCTTTGTGATGGTTTTAAAGAAATGATTTGTAAATCCATCTGGACCTGAGCTCTTGTTTTGGGGAAGACTGTTGATTACTCTTTCAATTTTCTTGTTTTTGTGATAGGTCAGTTCCGGTATTGTGCATCTTCTTGGATCAACCTTAGAAGATTGTAAAAGTTAAAAAATGCAACCATTTTTTCCAGGTTCTCTTGTTAGTGGCATAAAGATTCTCAAAATACTGTCTGATTACCCTTTGAGTTTCTGCTATATCTGTAGTCAAATATCCTTTTCATTTATGATTCTGCTTATTAAGTTTCTTTCCTTTTAGTGAAACTGGCTAATGGTTTATTGATTTTGTTTATTTTTTCAAAGAACCCATTTTTACTTGATATTTTGAATTGTTTTTTGGTTGTCCAGAACATTAATTTCTTTCTCAGTTTTTATTATTTCCTTCCACCTGCCTATACTTTCAACTCATTTTGTTGCTCTTTTTACAATTACTCAAGCTGTGTCATTGTTATTTATATAAACATTTTCTTTTCTTCCTTCCTTCTTTCCTTTCCTCCTTCCTCTTTCTTTCTTTCTTTCTTTCTTTCTTTCTTTCTTTCTTTCTTTCTTTCTTTCTTTCTTTCTTTCTTTCTTTCTTTCTTTCTTTCTTTCTTTCTTTCTTTCTTTCTTTCCTTTCTTTCTATCTTTCTTTCTTCTTTCTTTCTTCCTTCCTTCCTTCCTTCCTTCCTTCCTTCCTTCCTTCCTTCCTTCCTTCCTTTCTTTCTTTCTTTCTTTCTCTCTCTCCCTTCCTTCCTTCCTTCTTTTTCTTCCTTTCTTCCTTTCTTCCTTTCTTTCTTTCTTTCTTTCTTTCTTTCTTTCTTTCTTTCTTTCTTTCTTTCTTTCTTTCTTTCTTTCTTTCTTTCTTTCTTTCTTTCTTTCATTCTTCCTTCCTTCCTTCCTTCCTTCCTTCCTTCCTTCCTTCCTTCCTTCCTTCCTTCCTTCCTTCCTTCCTTCCTTCCTTCCTTCCTTCTTTCTTTCTTTCTTTCTTTCTTTCTTTCTTTCTTTCTTTCTTTCTTTCTTTCTTTCTTTCTTTCTTTCTTTCTTTCTTTCTTTCTTTCATTTTTGGGCCACACCCAGAGATGCTTAGAGGTTACTCCTGGCTATGAGCTCAGAAATCGCTTCTGGCTTGGGGGGGGCATATGGGACACCAGGGGATAAAACCACCATCTGTCCTAGGCCAGTGGGTGCAAGGCAAATGCCCTACCACTTGTGCCAATGCTCCGGCCCTTATATAGGCATTTTCTTACTTTCTGATGAATGCTTGTAAAGCTATAAAGAGAGATCTTAATATCACTTTTGCTGTGTCAGAAAGATTTTTATAATGTGTCTTCATTCTCATTTGTTTCCAAGAATCTTTATTTCCACCTTGATTTTGTCTCTAAACTGCTGGCATTGTAGTAGTGAACTATTAAATTTTCTGATTTTATGGTTACTTCTCGTTTTCTGTTAATAATTCACCTGTTTTTATTTTTCAATGCATCATGGTCTGAGAAGATAGTAGAAACTATATCGATTTTGTGGTGGTAAGTTTTATCACCCAGTATGTGAGAACATCAGAATTTTGTCTATTGGTGATTATGAAAGACTTTGAAGGCCACCTCTCCTGGTTTTTAATAGCCACCTAAACTTAATTAACTTACTCTCCTACTTTTAACCTTTATATAGCCCTAAGAATTATCCTGGATAATAAACGTGTACATTCTATGATTCCTCTTCTAAACTAAATAATTTTATTATTAAAATTGTTTTGAAAGAAGTAAGTCAAGCCTAATGTAGAAAATAAAAGTTTTATGATAATGCGTCTTCATTAAAATAAGCAAAATCAATATAACAAAATGGAAAAGTTCCGGATAATACAAAATTTCAATAAATAATACCTTAATCCGATAACAAAAATGCTTGTGAAATGATCTCAGTAGCAAATGTGAGTAGGAAGAAGATCAAATCTATAAGCATTAAACATATTGACAAAAATTATACTATCTAAAACAGAGAAAGAAATAGGGAAAACAAAATTCTTGCAGATATTTGGGAACTTTAAGTAGAATACTAACAAATATTTGATTAACATTATACTAATGTGTTTAAACAAACATTAATATAGATATAAGAATAAATATATATTTTTAGTTACACAACAAATGTGCTCCACAGTGGTTGAACAAGACAGCACACAACTTTATTGTTCCGGCTCTCACATCATAAGCATTCCCTTAATGACATGTTTCCCACATTTTTGTACTCCAATAAGTTTTTTGATATTGTATATTATTTCTGAGCTCAGGAAGGTTGAGTTATACCTTACAGAGAATGTATGTAAAATATAAACTTCAAAGAGATATGATATATAGTTGTTTACTATGAATTTAATGTTACAGCATGTTACAAATGGAAAAAGGAAAGCAGATAAGAGAATTGTTCCTTTTTGTACAAGAATCTGCTCTAGAAGTGTTAGTAGTTCTGTAATTCATAAATAAAAGTGGGGAGATAATACAAAAAAAAGTTGTATTTTGTGTTTTTCAGTGGAAGACTAATAAAAACTCACCATGCATAGATACAAGTGTAAAAATGTTTCTGGGACTGGTGAGGTGGCGCTAGAAGTAAGGTGCTAGCCAAGGAAGGACAGTGGTTTGATCCCCTAGTGTCCCATATGGTCCCCCCAAGCCAGGGGCAATTTCTGAGCACTTAGCCAGGAGTAACCTCTGAGCATCAAACAGGCGTGGCCAAAAAAAAATGTTTCAGTGTTGGGACTGGAGATATAGTACAGTGAGTAAAGCTCTTGCCTTGCATGTAGCTAACCAGGGTTTGATCCCTGGTATCCTATATGATCCCTCAAGTATGCCAAGTATGACTTTACCCAAGAAAAAAAATAGTCTAGTGTTATATAGTTAATAGTGATTGCAAAATAATTCTTCTAATTTTGTCTTGTAAGGAAACACTAGATAATACATTTTCCATGTGTCTTTAAAGAGAGACAAATCTAAAACAAATTTATGCATTGGCCATTTACTAAAATATTGTAACTAAATATTCTCAGTAACTTATTCTTGTAGTATTTTCTAATAGATTGAGGTCAAATTCATGAATTATTCCAAAATTATTCACAAATTTACTCATCATGATTACATTATAGGTCATAATTACCATGAACAATGATGATTAGTTGAATGAATAATGAGAGTATAAAAATATCTGAGACAAAAGCAGGTAAACTATTTCAAAAACCAATAGTTGAAAACTCCATACATTTGAGGAAAAACATCAATATACATATTGTTAAATCTCAAGAAATATAAGTTAAATAAAATATTAAGATTAAGAGTCAAAATGTTTTTAAAAAAAGAATAGAAACTTAACAGAAAAAATAATCACAAGGGCTCTCAATATATCAAATAGTTCTCATTAGAATCAATGATGCATAAAAAACAGGATAAATAGTTAAGATAAAAAAAGAAAACCTTATTTACCAAAAATCTTTTTACCTCAGTGAAATATTAATATTGATGGTGGGTATAGTGTATTAACAATAAAAGCTTAAAATATATCACTATTATGGTTAAAACCAATAGACTTCAAACATAATAGAAAATTAAAAAATAAAATTGCATTAGTTCTGTAAGTCTATGTGAACAATAGAACAAAGTGAAAACTACTAGTATTTTTAAAATAATTTAAAAGTTATAATAATGGAAACCTGTTAGACATTTTATTCAACAATAGAAAAATACACATTTTTTCAAGTCTATAATGCACAATTTCCTAGACAAAACATTTGTAACAACCACCAAAAAAAACCTAAATATATTTAAAAAGGTAAAATAAACAAGGCATGCTCTCTAGCAACAAGAATGAAATTAAATGTCAAGTAAGAAAAAACTGGTAAAAATATATATAAATTAGACAATACACTGCTGGTAAATACTGAAGAAAAATAAAATAAAAGAAGACAACTTTGTGTTATTATCTAATAATCTGAGGTTGAAGTACTAAAATATTTTTAAAAAAGAAAAGTAAAACTACAACATAACAGGAGATATTCAACAAACTAAAGCAGTATTCACAGATATTAATAATAAAACAACTATAATCATAAAATTCTTATAAATAAAAGCAAAGCAGTTTGATTTTGCTCAAGAAGAACAAAGGCATGTGCCTTAAAAACTATGCTATTATAACCTTCCACGGTTGAGTAAGGAGGATGTAACACCCCCATCTAATCACCCCCATCACTATTGAGAAAACTAAAATGGTAATCAACAGTCTGCTCAAAAAGAAAAGCACAGGACCAGATGGATATACTAATGAAGATTTTCAAACCTTTCAAGAGGAACTACTACCAATCCGAGCCAGGATCTTTCATGAAATTGAAAAAATGGGAACACTTCCAAATAGATTTTATGCTGCCAAAAAAGAAAGTGACAGACCAATATCCCTGATGAACACAGATGAAAGATCCTTAACAAAATCCTGACAAATAGGACCCAATGCCTCATCAAGAAGATCATTCACTATGATCAAGTAGGTTTCATCCTAGGAATGCAAGGATGGTTTTACATCTGTAAATCTATCAACATAATACAAAACAGTAATATTAAGAAAAATAAAAATCACATGATCATATAAATAGACACAGAGAAAGCATTTGATATGGTCTAACACCCATTCTTGATCAAAAATCTCAGCAAGATGGGAATGAAAGGAACCTTTCTCAATATAGTTAAGGCCATCTACCACAAGCCAATGGCAAATATCCTCAATAGAGAAAAACTAAAAGCCTTTCCTCTAAATTCTGGTACAAGACAAGGCTATTTTTCACTTAACACATTTTCCTTACCTAATACTCTGGTAGGGTAATATTTTCTTTTTCTTTCCTATGTATAAATTTTTTTTTATTTTCTGATCTAGATTTTTGTTAACTTTATGGTGACTTGAAATTTATAACACCTTTTATGTTGTTTTATTCTCTTAGAAAAATAATTTTTAAGATAGGCACTCATATTTTGTTTTCTTGGTATATGTCAGAAGTTTAAAAAACTTAAATGTATTTATAATATAGTCACAGAGATCTACTAAAATAAAGAACTTTATATTTATATTAAGTAACAGTAAGTAAGCCAATTCTCAGTTAAGAAAGTAATATCCAGGTCAAGTGACAGTACAGTTGTCAGGGAGTGAAATGGTAGGTTGAGTGTTTCACAGTCCCCAGCTAGAGAAAGAGATTCCCATGCCCCCAATCCGGGTAGGCAAGAGATAGCAATTCCAAAGCAGGAAATAATCCACACACGATTGGGAAAGAATAACAGGCTAGGAAGCCGCACCGCAAGCAGTTCACTCACAACTTAGCCTCTTCGCCAGGTGGAACTAAGATGTCAGCTTCCCCTCCAGGCTTCCCAAGCTCTCTTTATTGGGAAAACAAAGCCCACCCCCAAGAAAGGGGATGAGGCTAAGTGAAAACTGGCTAGTACCAACAAATGAAAAACAGCTAGTACCAACTTCAGGGCGTTTACCTTGTATGTGGCCAATCCAGGATTCATGACTGGCACCCAGTATTGTCCCCCAAGACCCACTCAGGACTGATCCCTGTGGCTGAGTAAAATTTTATAATTGATGCATAGGGGTGATTAACTCTCTTCGATTAAAACTCTTCGAAGTACATGGGCTTATACACTAACTATGAAAAGGCAATTTTAACTGAAAAATATTTACTACAGGGCTCACAATTTGTGGTATTATTTAAAGAAGATGAATAAAAGGAACCCCAAAAATACTCACTTGGCACCAGATGATTAAGTATGCTATGTAGAAGACCAGACATAAATAAAATTGACTTTTAGATTTTTTCCTTATTCTTGCTTTGAAGGATTAGAATATATCACCCAGCAAGTTTATACTGAACTTTTCATAAAAATAGGATGAAATAAAAATAAATGTAAATTTTCAATAAGCTCATCTAATAACTATATTAGAATATAAGAATTACATAAGTGCCTTTAATTCTGAATGCCATGATTCAATGTTTAGGGAGAATTAAAAGTTACCGTGGAAAACTCCCACCAATTTTCAAAAGACAAAATTTTTATTTTCAGAGAAATTGTAATTACAGCCTACCTTAAAAGAAATAAGTTTACAAGTAAAATAATATATTATATTTATTTAATTACATAAATTCAGTAAATTTTTGTTTAAAATATTCAGATCCCATTTTGCTCTATAGCAATGTATATAGATATCTTTTTTAGATATCTTAATTTCAAGTAATGTAAATTTAGATAGCAAGTTAGTACAAAATGCACATTCTTGTTCATTTATCCAATTACAATTAATACTGTTAAATTAATCACAATTAATACTGTTAAAATTATATCAGTTACATTTATGATAGAACAGAAAGTACAGGTGTAAAGATTTTTTCTTAATTTGAATCAACCGGGATTAGCTTCTGAACTTTGTCTAGAGTGGCCATTGCGCAAAGTTGGGAACAGTCGCACAATAGTGTTGTTTGTGACCCCCAAAAAATCTAGGTGTAAAAAATTTTACATTTGGGAAATAGAGCGCAAAATAAGGCCTAAATACACTATATCCAGGTGCCCTCCTATTGAATTGTAGACTCGCTGGTAAAGAACATTCTCTTTTTTTGAATATATATTATTTTAATCATAGTGGTTACATATCATCGACGATAATATTTTAGGTACATATTAACATAAAAACAGGGGAGTTCCCATTACCGAATTGTCCTCCCTCTACCTCTGCTCCTGTCCTACCTCCCATATCCTCCTCCCTCACCCCTGGGGCTGCTAGAATAAGTGGTCCCCTCTGTGCCTAGTTTACTACTTAGAGGTCCTACACCTGTTTGGTCTTGGTACCTCCCTTATTTCCTGCTCTAATTGGGAGGCGGGACTAGATAGTTCAAGTTATGTGGTTTTGTTTGAAGAAGAGAAAGGTACTAAACTGAGGGGAAAAAAATCAAATATGCCAAAAATGGGTGAGTCCTTCTGGAGGCTCTCATCCTAGGTTTGAGAGACGAAGGGGAAAGGAGGGTGAAACAACACAACAGTACAAAAAGAAGTGTCAAGTACAATATCCAGTGAGCACTCCAACAATAAATATAAGCACTACGTAAAGGCCATGGTCTTGAGATAAAAAACATGGCAGAGCACATAAAGGAAGAAAAGAAAAGAAAAAAATATAAATGTAGACAACCACTTCAATAACCACACCAAAACAAAGAAATGGACAAAAACTAGATAAATAACTAAAAAAAGAAAATTGTTTTGTACTTTTTTGACTTTTTTTTTCTTTTTTCTTCCCTCCTGCACAGACACAATAAATAATGGGGTCATTCAAAAAGGAATTCCCTCAGCCTAAAAGATACAGGATTTCTCCGCCCTTGAAGTATATTGTCATGGGATTAACTATAGACTCCTGTCAGGTTTATTTACTCTCCTCTTGGTGCTTTTGTGGTATATGGAAGACTTCTGCTCCGTCCTGGGTGATAAAATCAGACCTCTGTATCTAGAGATCTTGGTGTCTGCACAGGTCAGGGACTGGAATTTATGATGAAGTCTTTCTTTGTGGTTCTAGAAGTTCTGTTCCCTCAGTGTCATTTTAATCCTTCTTCTGTGGTTGGTGGTCGTGGTCTTTGCACTGATCCTAGAGTGGGGCCTGGGATAGCGTCTTTCGTTATGTTTCCAGAAGACCCATTCCGTTGCAAATTGTCTCAGACAGAATCTCTGGAACTAGAGGTCATGGTTGTTGTGCAGGTCATACCTCAATCCCTAGACTAGGCCTTTTTTATTGGTCCCAGGATACATACAGTCTGGTCATGGAAGAACAGTCTCTTAAAGAAACATCAGGCCTCTTTAGCAAGAATTAAGAGCCCTTTCCATCTTGAAAAAAAATAGTTTGCATTCTTTATTTAATATTATTTTGTTTGGGAAAAAACATCAAATAATTCTTGGGCCTTCCTCCTGCTTCTTTTCTCAGGGATCACTCCAGGGATATATGGAATACCAAAGATCAAATCTAAGTAACCTGGGTACAAGGCAGACATCTGCCCCATTGTATTATTTCTTTCACCCCTAGTTCAAATTCTAAACTGAGGTTTTCTATACATACTATATATCAAATGCCATATAAGATTCCAATAAATCACACAATCCTATGATTTTATTTATAAAAGAGAAAACTGACTTGGTGAAATAAATTTCTATTTTGTTTGTTTTGTTTTATTTTTTTTGGTTTGGTTTTTGGGCCACAACTGGTGACACTCAGCATGTGTCACCTAGCTCTGGGCTCAGAAATCACTCCTGGCTTGGGGGACCATATGAGATGCCAGGGGATTGAACCACCATGGTCAGTCCTAGGCTAGTGCCTGCAAGGCAGATGCCTTACATCTAGCATCACTGCTCCAGCCACTGTGAAATAAATGTCTAAGGTAATGCTCACAATTAACTAACTAATTACACAATTTGTTTAGGGATCATGGTATATTTTCTTGACCTCATAGTCTCTCAGAGTGATTTGAAGTTAATATTTTAACAATAACCAAAAATGATACAAAATGGAAAAAAACAAAATGGATTATTAAAAGTTTAAGAAATTTATTATTTAATTTACATCATTTAAAAGGTATGTATCACATGTTGACATGTTTTCAGATAAGTGAAAGAAAAAATATTTTGAAAATATTAGAGAGAGAAGGAAAAAGACCTACAGAAGAAGCAAAAATGTGAAAATTATTGTGTCTTCAATGAGGTTATTAAGTCATTGTCAAAGGTTTAGTAAGCTCTTGTTTCTAACTGAC
Organism: Suncus etruscus; assembly: GCF_024139225.1. NCBI lineage: Eukaryota > Metazoa > Chordata > Mammalia > Eulipotyphla > Soricidae > Suncus > Suncus etruscus. The sequence continues at coordinate 73,790,306 of NC_064850.1, forward strand.
CATTGTGTTACTTTATTTGCTTCTAAACATTGACTTCAGCTACATATTAGCACCTAAAAAGTGGTGTGTTCCTATGGAGAAGGCAGTATTAAACAAAAACTGAAGTCATGTGATGGCTTAGCAGTCCTGGAAAAAACAAGCACTATTATTAATACTGTCGAGTATTGATTTACATCTCTTTTAATAACAACATGAGTCTCTGAAGCTGGCCAGCTGCAGATATGGCACTTCTGAGAAATTTATTTTAATTAGCAAAAATATTTCCAGGGTCCAAACTTGGAGTTGCAAATTGCAAAATTGTATATATGTACAGTTGAATGTATTCACATTTTTCATCAATGTGTCCACTGATGCACAGTTAGTCTCCTTATTTAGCAGTTAGAATTAATCATGAGATAAATACAGGGTTGCAAGTATCCTTTAATTTGTATTTTAAAATTCTTATTAAGGCACCACGATTTACAAAGTTGTTCATAAAAGAGTTTCATCAATACACGTTTCAATCACCCTTGTGACTTTCCCTTCACCAATGTCTTCAGGTTCCCTTTAAATCCTCATCCTGCCAATCTTCTTGATAGAAACATTTTAAAACTTGATTATAACTTGGTTCTGATGCTTACACTGTCATTGTTCCTGTAGTTATATACTTGTAAATTAATTTATACATTATCTTCTGATCATCATTGCTCAGAGTTTATGCCTGAGAGTGCACACAGGCATATCTCCTGGCAGTGCTGGGGGTGTTATTTGGGTGCCTGATTTCAAACTAATTGACCACAGGTAACACAAAAGCTTTATTTGCTGTACTATTTCTTCACCCTCAATGAGTAAATTTATGCTCACAATCCTAGAAAAATTTCATCTTCTTTAATGATAATGAGAATCATTGTGGTTAGCATGTCATTTTATAAAAATATGAAATTATTATCTTCTACACCTGAAAATTAATAAAAGATAAAATGACAAATTTACAAAAAATATTTACTTAGATTTTAAATGTAATAAATTTTTAATAATAAGAATTATCACATTATAAGTAAAATAATATGTGCATTAAAATTTTTGGATAGATTTCTAAAGATTATTATTATTATTATTTTTGGTTTTGGGGCCACACCCGGCGGTGCTCAGGGGTTACTCCTGGCTTTCTGCTCAGAAATAGCTCCTGGCAGGCACGGGGGACCATATGGGACACCGGGATTCAAACCAACCACCTTTGGTCCTGGATTGGCTGCTTGCAAGGCAAACGCCGCTGTGCTATCTTTCTGGGCCCTAAAGATTATTATTTTTAAGTATAAGAACCAAAATATTTTAGTTAAATGTTAAGCCTATCATGAATTTTCTTTTTGACGTAAGCAAAACTCAAAATTAGAAATATAAAAAAGTTTGATCCAACAATTCTAATTTGAGTTCTCTATGTATTCAATGCATCTAAAAATCATTATTTGATGTCTTTACGTATATAATGTTTTTGGGCTTTTTTTTTTTTTTTGGTTTTTTGGCCACACCTCATGACACTCTGGGGTTACTCCTGCCTATGTGCTCAGAGATTGCTCCTGGCTTAGGGGACATATGGGACGCCGGGGGATTGAACCACGGTCCTTCCTAGGCTAGTGAGCACAAAGACAGATGCTCTATCACTGCTCCACCACTCAGGCTCCCATAATTATCTTTTAGAGCCATATTTTATAGTCTTTACTTTACTTTGACTATGGCCTACCATCCTGGCCATAATTCTTAATTCTTTTAATGAGACTTTTGTGTATAAAGATTTGCCTGAATGCCAGCTGAATTAATCATAACACAATGAACAGCAGCAGTTGGTTACTGCTCCTCATTGACTAGATATATAACCTTGATTCTATATTTGTTCCCCTCTATTCAGTATTGTTGGGAGAGCAGAGCACAATCAATTCATATGGTCAGTATAACACCTTAATAATTATATTCCCCCCCCAAAAAAAACAAAAAATAATTATATTCTGCCCCAAGATATACAGTATTTCAACCATCCACTTAGACCACATCTAAGTCAAGGAAAAGTATATTTAGATAGAATTGCATAATCTAAGTCATGAGCAAACAAATCCTTCATTTATTATAAGATTTAGTCTTAATAGCAGACTCATAGTGTAAATGTATTTGGGTCTATTCTCTGTAAACCAAGACTGACAGAGAATAACTTTAAATTAGGTCCTTTCTTAAGTCCTAGTTTAATAATGAACTGTGATTATTGTCAGGTCTCTTAACTTTCAATTAAATTTTACAATAAGCTTACCTGTTTCTAAACTACCTACTTTTTAATCAGAAGTGGGTAATCAAAAGTCTATTGCCCAGGGATAACTTGATAGAATGCTTATCTTGCAAGCATGAGATCAGATATTGATTCTATCACTGGCTGCATATGTCACCACCCCTAGTGGCTACTGAAATATCAGTGACGCTGCCATGGGATTTCCCAGTGTCACGAGTGTATGATATTGGGTGTATCACACAAATAAATTTGTGCTAACACCACATGAAATTGTTCAAATGCTTCTCTAATCTAAAACTATATGTAAAACCTCCATTGTCACAACAGCAGCTGGAGTCATAATGTGTAAACCAGAATGCTAATACAGTGGGTAGGGTGCTTACTTTGCCTGTTGCCAATCTGAGTTTGATCCTCAGCTTCCTATATGATCCCAGAAGCATTGATAGGGTTAATCCCTGAGTACAGAGCTAGGAGTAAGCTGTGAGCTACACTAGGTGTGGTCCAAAACCAAAAATAAAATTTCTGGTGTAAGACTTAAGGAATTATCTTGCCTTTAGGAACTTTCTAATACTATTATTATTCAGTCATTGGTGAGCTAATCATGCTGATGACAGGAAGGATAATATATTTTTTAAGAATTATATTTTTTCTTCACTTCCAAAATGAGAAGGAACAACTCTTAGTATATAAATCCAAAATTTGGATTCTAAATACTACTCTTTTTTGTGAAGACTTGATTATTCTAGTAGAAGATAAATCTCTCTTCCATAAAGGAGGTAAGATTTTGTGATTGCTTACATTAAACCCTTACTATAATCCAGTGTTTTCAATTTAACCAAATACGACCATAAAACAAAATTTGAATATCTTTTGGGAAAATGTGCCATTAAAAATAAGGAGAAAAAAACCATGAAATTAAATTATCCTAAGAGTGAAACACTTTATCTTTCTAAGAAGTACAGGTGATTAAAATGGACTAGTAATATATAAGTCAAAGGAACAGCAAAGGTAAATTTGACCTTACAGTGCCCCCTAGTAAACATCACAAAAGTCCTCTCTTTAACATTGCCTCTTTGCTATTTCAAATTTTGTCCAAGCAATTTTGAAGTCAGTCCAGACATATCTCATTTTTAATCTGTATTAAAACTATTTTGCAAGTTGTCAATTTAGCACATATACAGTATTCAATTTAGCATTAGACTAGCAAATAAGAATACTACTACTTGATTGCTATCTTCAACCATCCACTCAAGAGAGATTTTACTTATTTTCATTCTGAATTTCTTACTTAGCCTTTAATCTGAAACCTAAAACACAATAAAAGAAAAATGAGAGCTAGTAAGATTTAAAGCTGCATTTCTGACTTCCAAAAATTCACATGTGCTAACTTAGTTCATAATTCAATTCTTCTAAACAGGCTATTTTTACACAGGGCTAGATAAATTTTTCAGTCTATCTTACACCTTTTAATTAAATGGCCTCTACTTCGTGCCAGGCCCCTATTCTACTGTCTTACATAATGTATCTTTTCACATTTTCTTTCTGATTAAGAGTAAGAAACGGCAGCAGGGAATGAAGTGGAAATATGTGAAAATCACAACAAGGCATAGCAATTTCATTTTTCAACCTTGATGTGTCCTGAGCTTTCATTCAGGTCAGCTGGGTTCTAAATTCTGTGAGTGATTACTAATTTCACTTGGTTTTTCCAGCAAAGCTAAAGGTGATAAGAGAGGGAGAGATTTTTTTGTTTGTTGACAAGAAGAAGATGAATAGAAGCCTAAAACAATAGGGCTCAATTTCAAGAAAGTCAACATAAATGTTAAAAATAAGCCAATTCTTCAGGGTGATATGAAAAATTGCCAGGTAGAAATAATAAATGACATTTAATTAAATGTTTCATTAAGCTAAAGACACACAAGCCTCTTAATTTTTAAGTGTTTTATTGAGTTGTATTCTACCAAAGTGAAGCAGAGAACTTTTTGTGTGATTGAGGCATATCTTGTACGTACATGATATGTGTTTAGATGTGTGTATATATATATATATATATATATATGTGCATGTGTTTATATTGGCATATATAAATTCTGGAGCCAGTAGAACTGCAAGCATGAAATCTAAACTACAACAACTAAACTTTAGAAATGAATGTGCCAAGGAGGCATACGGGGATATAAGGTGAAACCTTCAGACATGGGTGGAGGGAAGATGACATAGGTCTATGGGTCAATATAGCAACAGTGCTTTCGAAACTTAACTATTAAAAACTATGTAAATCATGTTGCCTCAATATTTTAATTATAATTTTAATATTTTAATTTCTAAACAATGATATTTTCTGATTATATATTATTACTGACTAGAGACTGTCTTATCATTACCCTCAAACCAAGCAACATATTGTTTTTTTTTGGTTTGGGGGTCACACCCTGCAGTGCTCAGGGGTTACTCTATGCTCAGAAATCATCCCTGGCAGGCTCAGGAGACTATATGGGATGCCAGGATTTGAACCACCATCTTTTTGCATGCAAAACAAATGCTTTTCCTCCATGCTATCTCTCCAGCCCCACCAAGCAACATTTCATACTAATATTTCTGTAACTAAGCCCTGTTTTGTATAAAGTATGGTAGTCAGAATATATAAATTCCCCTTATATGTTCACTGTCTTTACTTATTAACATTGTCTTTTGGTTACTTTAAATGTAATTGCAGAGGTTTATTTAAGGCACTGTAACATTATCTGATTCACTCACCCACTCACTAATGCTGATATTCAAAAGGATATATCAGTGATAATATTTTTCTGCACAATGACAAATCTAGGAGAAAGGGGAGCATCCAACATTAGATATTGATAGCTTTGTTCAAAGTTTAATGCATTTTTTTTTTTTTTGGTTTTTGGGCCACACCCGTTTGATGCTCAGGGGTTATTCCTGGCTATGTGCTCAGAAATCGCCCCTGGCTTGGGGGGACCATATGGGACGCCGGGGGATCGAACCGCGGTCCATTCCTTGGCTAGCGCTTGTAAGGCAGACACCTTACCTCTAGCGCCACCTTCCCGGCCCCATTTTTTTTTTTTTTTTTTTTGGTTTTTGGGCCACACCCAGTGACGCTCAGGGGTTACTCCTGGCTATGCGCTCAGAAGTCGCTCCTGGCTTGGGGGACCATATGGGACACCGGGGGATCGAACCGCGGTCCGTCCTAGGCTAGCGCAGGCAAGGCAGGCACCTTACCTCTAGCGCCACCGCCCGGCCCCAGTTTAATGCATTTTTGGCTATAGGAACTTCTTAGATATATATCTGAAATCTTTTTGCATCACATTTAACTCCATAAAATGTATATTAAAAATACTTTACAATTTACAGTTTTACAATTTAGTAAACTTACAGAGTCAAAATCCAAAATTCCTATAAAATCACCACAAAAACTTATAAGTGAAAAATAAGACAATTTTAAGTCTTTTAAAAAGATACTCAAACTTTTACAAGTATGTTTTCAGTACATCAGATTTTGATAAGGTTTTCCTGTGATACTTAATGTTTCCTTTCTTTATCTGTCATATATTATTCTTAGTGATTGCATGCTTAGTCCTCTTATGAGAGTATAATTCCCTACTAAATAGGTTTTAAGTTGGAATAAATTTCATATTGCAAGTGGTGTACTTAATACAATATAATTGCTACATGATTATGACTAAATTGAACTGAATTGAATCAATACAGCTACTAACTGTAAAGTTCACCTCTCAAATATTTAATGAAAACTGGAGATTTGTCATAGGCAAAGTAAATGCACTAGTTGAACTAATGACAATTTTTAAAGAGAAATTTTATAAATCTACTTTTGTAAAAGCATACTTACTTTTCAAAAATATGACATTTGTTCTTTAATTTAGAGAGCCATCCACATCAAGATACTTCCAAAGCACTTGAAATCAACAGTTCATTTTTTGGGTGCCATAGCATTTGGCATACTGAAGAAAAAAATCTTAATCGCATAGTTATAGCATAATAATTACATCAAATTAAAATGGAATGGTAACTAGAAACTATATAAAAGTTATTTAAAAATTAAGAAAACATTTCATCAGATAAATGAAGTGGACTGTTAAGAAGTAGATTCAGTATTGAACCCCTGAATCAGAAGAGGATTTTAATTATATTCCTCTGTAATAATGTGGAGGTCTCATCTGTGTGGTTACTGTTTTGAGCAGTATGTTAGAAATAGACTAGAGGGGAACCTGAACAAACTGCGTACCATTTTAGGGGTAACTCAAATGGGATAACTGGTTATAGCCTCAAAATAAGGACCAAAGACTACTTTAATAGCACAAAAAATTTCATTTGATAAGATAATGTCCCAAAGAAAACAATACCATGGAGATAAACATGAAGCAGCAATTGTAATCCATGGGTATAGAAAAGTCATGTGGCTCTTGGCACTGTCTTTTCCTCAATTATCCAATGTACACAACACACAAATTGTTTTTGTAGGGGTTCGTTTTATCCTAAATGTTAAAGAATATTACTAATTTAAATATAATAGTGTTTGCACTATAATTATCTTAGATGAGATTATTCTCCAGACTTTAGAAAATTCTTCAAATTATGAGAAAACACATTGTAAGATGTCTTACATATAACTCTGTAAATCATGACAATAAAGCAACTACTTCCTTTTTAAAAAATTTTTACTTTTAGAAGATAAAATTACCAAGCAAATTACTCAAAATCATTATCTTTGACAGCATAAATCATCTATAGGTGGCTGAAAACATCTTGAGGAGATTATGTGATTCATTTTAAATTATATTTCATTTTATATTAATGAATTCACATCACGTATTTTCTAAAAGTTGCTAACTTTTTTTTTTCATTTCTCAATCTCCAAAAAGTTTAACCTATTTTTGTCTGCATTTTATTACCCTATACTTAATAATAAAAATAGTTGCATTGCATTAGTGTTTCAATGTTCAGATACACATGCTTCTCTTCCTTCTTGTCCCCAATATAATTCTAACATTTTTTGTTTTGTTTTTGTCTTTGAATCACAACAGCGGCGCTCAGAGGTTACTCCTAGCTCTGTGCTCAGATATTGCTCCTGGCAGGCTAGGGGTCCATATGGGATGCCAGCATTCCAATCAATGTCTGTAATGGATTGGCTGCGTGCAAGGTAAATGCCCTACCTCTGTACTATCTCTCCAGCCTCTAACTATAACATTTTTAAATCATTTTTAAATAGATTTTATTGAGACCGATATGAATTACAAGGCTTTCACAGTTGTATTTAAGGTACATAGTGACAATGAATTAGGGAAATTCCCACCACTAGTGTTGACTTCCTTCACCCTGTTCCCAGTATGCATTCCATACTCCATTCACCCTTAGCACCCTGGACTACTAGTGGAACCTGTTTCTTTTGTGTATAGCCCATTGTAGTTTGGGTCTCTTGTTTCTATTGTCATTGACTTTGAGTCTGGTATTTAGGTCTGATTAGTTTTTTATTTTCACTCAATGTTCATGAGACTGCTTGTCCCTGGTACCATCCACTTTTTTTTTTCTTAATTTATGAAGCAGAACAAGATGATTCATGTTATATGATTCTGTTAAAAAAATAGAAAGCAGAGAGGACCCCCTTCTAGAAGTTATAAATATAAATTTAAAAGAAGAAAGAAAGAAAAAGAAAGACAAAACAAAACGAAAGGGAAGGGGGAGATGGTATGGCAAGGTTTTTGTTTGTTTTTGCTGCTGTTGTTTGTTATTTGTTTTTTTGGTTTTGTTTGTTTGTTTGGGACTTTTTTTGCATATCACAGTAAGTAATGGGGAAATTCGAAAGGAAATTCCCTTGGCTTAAGAGATACAGTGTTTCTCCATCCTTGAAGCATACTATCATGGTCTACTGCAGGCTCCAGACATGCTTATTGTCGACTCTCCAGGTCTTTTGCCAGGAAACGTTCTGCTCAGTTGTGGTTGTCAAAGTCCTTTGTAATTAGAGATCTTGGTTTTTGCACAGATCCTAGGACAAAGTTGTAACATTTTTAACAGAAACACAGATTGACATTATTTAATATGATATAATATTATCCCATGAACGTGTTTCTAATCTCATTCTCTTTTTCCAGTTTCTAACGCAACTTTCAGGAGCTCTTCGATGACAGTTACATTGGAACTAAGCAATTGTACTGTTATCTCCCTTTGTCAAATCCTATGTTTTTCTTGCTTTTAATAATTAATTTGTGCTGTACTGACATTTATGGTCTTAGTAAACCCAGTAACTTCAGCTCACAACCTTGTAAGTGCATAAGATTCCCTACCACCGTACTTGTCATGTTTATTTTACTCCCTTGTTTTACTAGATTCTATAGTAGCTTCCTAAAACACTTTCAGACATATGAGTGAAACTAATCTATGTCTATCTCTCTTTCTCTGTCTCATTTTACTCAGAATAATAGTCTCCATATCCATCCATGTATAGGCAAATTTCATGACTTCATTTTTTCTAAAAACTGCTGTATCACAATTTCTTTAGCCATTCACTTGTTGGGCACCTGGTTGTTTCCAGATTCTATCTATTGTAAATAGTACTGCAATGAACATAGGAGTGCAGAGGATATTTTTGTATTATATTTTTGTATTTCTGGGCTATATCCCTATGAGTAGTATAGCTGGGTTATATGGGAGCTCAATTTTCAGTTTTTTGAGAAATATTGTTTTTCATAAAGGCTGCACTAGGCAGCATTCCTACCAAAAGTGAATGAGAGATCTTTACTTTCTGCATTCATGTCAGCACTAAAGGCAAAGGGTAGTGCAGGGGAGGGAAATGGGGGACAATGGTTGTGGAAAAATCACACTGATGAAGGGTGGTGGTGTACATTCTATGAATGAAACACAACTACAAATATTTCTGTTACCACGGTGCTTAAATAAATTGTTTAAATAATAATAAAATAATAATTATTAATAATAATTAAAACACTTTCACATTACTTGTCCCAAAGGTACTTTAAATTTTTGTTTTTTGCTTTATTTTTGAGCCATACTAAGCTGTACTTAGGGCTTATTCCTGGCTTTGTGCTAAGGAATCAATCACTCTTGGTGGAACTTGGTAACCATATGGGGTGCCAGGGATCAAACCCAAGTCTACAGCATGTAAGGCAAAAAACTTGCCAGCTATATTTGCTCTCTAACCCTGAATTGTTTTTAAAGCACTTTTTAGTGTCTATTTATGGAAAGGGACATTATAAGAATATTACAATATATATGAATAAACATGGCAATCTGTATGTACTTCATGTTCATAATTTTTAAATAGATAAATGATGCATTGCAAAGTTTACCAAAATGTAATTATTTTAAAGACTTTATAGTGTTTCTCAAATGTCTAAGGTTAGTAAATAAGCTACTACACTCTAAAAAAGGAACTGTGGCATATCACTAGACATTTCCTATCACTAATATCTACTGGCATCCACTGTATTAATGATTTTATAAACACATATGATCCCACTAATAAAATATTAGTAACATGATATATCAAAATCGCGTCCATTCACATCAAGATTAAAGTCACACAAACAAAATCTGTTCATTTGTTTCTATATGTAAAATAATAGCACCATTAATAAAAAGTTTCTATTTTAATTAATTGCAATTGAAATTTCTTGAAAAATCCAATTTTAAAGGTATGGGAGTTTTATATTAGGATCCCTCAAGAAATTTTGGTTTAAAATTTTAATAATTAGTTTAGGAATTAGGGTTGAATCAATAGTATAGCAGATAGGGAGCTTGATTTACATGCAGCTGAACCATGTTCTATATCTCGAACCCCATGAGAAAACCAATCCCCACCAGGAGTGATCCTTAAATAGAGCCAGGAATAAACCCTGAGCAGTGCCAAGTGTGGCCCAAAAATTCCTAAAATATCTGAAGAAATTATTATAAAAGAAAAAATATAGCTATTTTTAATAATTTTTATTGTGACCAATTTGAATTATGAATCTTTTACAGTCATATTTAAGATACATAGAGACAATAAATCAGAGAAATATAGTTAATTTATATAACTTTATAAACATGTGGAATTATTGAATATCATTTTAAAATGACTACGCAACATTAAACAAAAACCTTTGCCTCAAGGTGCTTTTTGTTTGTTTTGAATCACTGTGCTGTATTTAATATTTGGCTATATAAACAGTGAAGGATCATGTCCCTCTCTTATAAGAGAAAATAAGTTAAAAAAATGTCAAGTTATTATGCGTGTCTCCTTAATTCTGCGCAATGTATCTTCTACGTGTATCATGGAGACCAAACCTGACATGTTAGTTTATGACAGAGTGAGACTACAGAAATGTATTTTTTATTTGAGACAACTTTGATATAAAAGCACATTTTAGGCCTTTAAAGTAGCAGTCGACAAGATTTACTGTATCAAATGTAAGTTTCACACCTCAGTCATTGGTAGATTTCAAACAAACCCTAGAAACTGAGCCGAAATTGGCTTTTAGGGACTTCTAAAAGATTTTTTTCTTCAAAATGAACATCTCTGTTGTTTAACTTGAAAAATCACACTAATCATTCAGTCCACAAATTCTTTAGTTTACATTTAGCATTTTATTGTCTTTTTCTGACAGTCAAGAGCAAAGTCAGTGCTGCATTAACTCAGAAATTAAAAAATAACTGAGTAATATTGCAGTATTGTGAATATATTTCTTTTTCTTTTCTTTTCTTTTTGGTTTTTGCTGGTTTAGGTACTGAGTGTCCAGTTGTACAGAGGGCTTATTCCTGGTTTAGGTTTGCTTCAGGAGTACTTCAGGATTATTCCTAGTGATATCATACTGGAGTGGTAGGGAATAAATTTGGTCCTCTACACATAAGGCAAGTGTCTTACTGGATGTCTTACTATCTCTCTAATCCAATATTGGGATTAGTAGTGCAAAAAAGGAAGCTCTCATTTTTGCCAACCCAACCTATGTTTAATTTGCAAATTTGTGTAAAATGCTTAAATCTCAGAAATGTAAAGACAAAGATCTATAAATTCCTTGCCCTATAAATTTGCATTTGATTGAAGTGTATTTCTGCTGCAAAAGAAAAAGGAGAAGTAAATAGTTGAAATTGCATATTCTTCAGAGAGTATGTGATCACCTGCTGACAATTCACTTTGGCCCTGTGACGTAGAGGGTGGAGAGTGAAGGACCCTTACTCAGTTTGAGTCATAAAGGAGCAAAAAAATGGATGTTGAAAACCATAAATCTTAATTCATATATTTGGAATTTTGTTTAAGTAACTTAATAATGTCTTTCAAGGCTTAGCAGTGCAATTGGTAGGGTACAATTATGCCACTTACTCAAAAATGCTGTATTATGCAAATATCTATAAAATGTTTTGGGGGTTCTAAAAGCATTGTATAAATATTAATATAATAATTGAATGTAAAAGAAATAACTGGAACATCAATGAATAGCACACATAAAACATTTTATTTATTCTTATTTCTTTGTATTATTTATGGTTCTTTGGCAAAGCAATAGAATTTTGCACTAAATAGTCATGATAGCTAAAATTTATGGTGAAATATGTTGAGGCATTTGACTTGCATAAGGCCAATCTGAGTTTTACTGCCTGCACCCTATATGATTTCTCATGTACCACCAGGTATAATTCTTGAGTGCAGAAGTAGGAATAATCTGAGCATTGTTAGTGTGACCCCAAGACAAACCAAAATAACAACAATAATTAAAATCACTTCTCAGGAGGCTTGAAGAAATAGTATAATGATTAGATTTCTTGACTTTCATTTTTGGGCATGACCCAGATCATACACTCTCACACCAATTCACTTTTTCAAACTACAAAGTTCATTTTGATTTTCTTCATTGAGGTATCTATTACTTTCTGTAAATTTTATGTAAATACAAATTTAAAGTGAGATTTTCTATACCTAATATTTTAAAATGTAGAATTGTATATTATGTATATAAATGCTTACTAGAGTTCTTTAACATATAAAAGCAAACAAAATATTCATACCAAATGTCCCATGTTTCTCCTTATCTTTAAAAATACTGTACTAAATTATTAATAACTGGGATAAAATGGGTATAGAGAGGATACTTTCCTAAGTGTCATTACTGTTTTTTGGGTCTATCACTTGTGCACCTGTTTGGCAAGATGGAGAACTAAAACTTGAAACTATTACTGATTATTCCTAACAGAAGAAAAATTTAAAGATCTAAATTCCCATCAGTACTAGAGAGAGTTGTTAGGTTTTTGCATATAAGAACTGCAAGACCAAATAGAGTATTAAAAAAAAAAGCTGAGCAATTTTTAGCTACTCATAATCTGGATTAATTTATTACATATAACATCTAGGAAAACTACAGATTAGAAAGCAAACTGTAGTTAGTTTTGTTCCTTTATATATATATACACACACACACACACACACACACACACACACACACACACACACACACACACACACACACACACCCGGGTGCAATCAAGGAATACTCTTGGCTCTGTCCTTCGGAATCTTTCCTGGCAAGTGTGGGGAACCATATGGAATGATGGGTATCAAACCCGAGCAGCAGTCTGTAAGGCAAATTCCCTTGCCTCTGTGCTATCGCTCCAGCCCCCATACTGTATTTTTAACATTTATAAAATATAATGCATCCAAAAAACTTATCACTTGGGGCCAGAGAAATACCACAGCGGAAAGGCATTTGCCTTGCAGGTGGCTGACCTAAGATGAATCCAAAATCGATTCCTGGCATCCCATATGGTCCCCCGAGCCTGCCAGGAATGATTTCTGAGCACAGAGCCAGGAGTAACCCCTGAACACAATTGAATGTGGCAAAAAAAATTCTACCACTGTATGTTAAAATAGGTTTCTATCTGAGTGTTGGTTATATCATTGTGCCTAATGATAATCTTGAAATCTAAACATTCATGCCATGTGTATTGTATTAAATATGTACATACCTATTACATATAAAATATGTTATACATCTGAAGAAAAATGCAGATGGATCTACACTGTGTCTGTCATTAGACATCAGAGCTATTAACCCAGGGTTTTAGTAGCAGAACAATGGTAAAACAGACATTGCTTCCAGATACCTGGGTTTGTTCCTCTACTTTGCCATTATTGTCAATTAACCCTCTGGGAATTTTCCTAAACTTCAGTTTTCCTAGTAAAATTTTTATGGATTACCCTGTTTCACTTTAACTTCTGTACAATGTTCTGTAAATTACAATGAAAAAAAAACATATAATGGATATCACAAATTTAGGACATTAACCTTCAGTATCCTTAAATATCCTGAACTAGTGACATGTCAGCAAAAATGTCAAATTCCTTATTAAGAAAGTAAGGTGATATTTCACTATGACACTATTCTTCCATAGTTCAGTAATTTTCATAATAAACATTCTTTCTGACTCATGTAAAACCCTGATAAAATTTCCTGGTTTAATGTTCTTCTGGGATCTTGCCCTTGCTCGTGTGTTTGGCTCCTATCCATTTATTCACTATTTGGAGTAAACGAGTAGAGAGGTAGTATACTGGTTGGTAACTTAAATTTATTTGCTCCTGAAGCAAAGCAAAGTGGATTATTTTCACTTACTATTCATTCTGGGGAAGTAACTACATGGATCCATCTGATTACAAACATCTATATTGGCCTGTTAGCTGTGGGTACCACATTGCCCTTTTATTCTTCTCCACAAACCACAAATCAATTTTCCGATACTATGAGAGTCGAGCATTTCACACCAAAAATTCATAGAAATGTGAAGTTCATTTGATCTACAAACAATTGTAACTCTGTGGAGCATCTCTTCAGAGCAGTTGACTTTAAATTCAATCTGAATACCTGGGATTTGTTCACCATTTCTGTGGGATCACTTATATTCATGAACAAACATTAGCGATGCTGAAATCTCAATACCAGATGTCAGCTCATGTCAGCCTGAACTGAAAACATTTTATTCTTGATTTTTAAAGTAAAAGACAGCTTGGTAAAGTAGAAATCACCTAACACTAATAACTGAGAATATGACCTTTTGTAATGAGATATAAATATATTACAGAAAATTTTTATATAGGACATTGTGTTAAGCTTCATAAGTTTAAAGTACCAATATTGTTAAATATTGACCTTTCTACCATTATAAAGAAAACATTAATAAAGTTTTTGTGTAGTATATTCTAATCTGTTTAAAAATATTTCTTAAATTTGGTGGAAGATTTTTCTGCTTATATCTGTATACTTTTCCTTTATAGTTGGCTCAAATTGTAGCAGAAACCATATTTGGCACCTCTGATCAACTTAAAATGCATTTATTCTTCATGTCTGTCTAGTTATTGTCTGTGAAAAGTTACAGCAGTTCTTAAGGAATTCTAAGATTATTCCAGGCAATTCAGGCATTACAGATCTTCCAGGTCAGAGCTATGCATGACAATGTATTGCTTCAGCCCTATAATGATAGTGACCTCCAGGACCATACCCTTCAGGGCTTAGTAACCATAGATGCCAGGGACCAAAAATTAAACACAAGACCCAGTACATATAAGGAATATATTCCAGTCTATCCTTAGGCTCATTTTATTAATATTTAAAATATTTTTATGGACTGGTGAAATAATTTATCAGTTAAGGCACTTTTCTTGCAAGTGGCCAATCTATGTTTAATCCCTGGCATCCCATATAATCCCCCAAGCAGCACTGATAATGTTCCTGAGTAAAGGAATGTACTGAATGTGATCCCAAAACAAAACAAACAAGAAATCTTATAATGTTCCAAAACTATACTATTTCAGCTGAAGTTTCACTTTCAAATTTCAGTTACTTAACTATGAATGTTATTCTTTTTAAAATATAAATCGAACAAATACAAATCTAGAGGAATATAATGTTCAGAATCAATTAAAAGTATTTGCATTTATGAAAACTGAGTCTGGATTATTTTTCCCAAAGGAGTTTGGTCAGAAAGAAGTCAATCTATAGTCTCTAAATATCTGAAGACTGAGAACAGAATAAAGAAAGATGAGTTTATGAATAAGGAATACCGAGGAAACCTCTGCTTATCATACACAATTACCTGTGGGTAACAGTATGATAACTATAGAAGCAATCTTATTATCCATATCTTTTGGACATAATAAAACTGAGCTCCACAAATTTAAGCTATATATCATAAAGTCAAAATTAGTTTGAGGGAATTAAATTTTGCTTTGGCTCATTTCCCCTCAGAATGGTGACATGTTATTCACAAAAGTAAAATTTATTTCAAAGTAAACTAAAAATTATAAGGTATTTTGAAAATTCAAATGTATATTATAAATATCAACAATTACACTGTTTAAATACTATAGAATAGTATATATGATTAATTATGAACATTTATTTTTATGCATTTAGGAGTTGACTTAAAATATTCTGTCATTTTCAGGATCAGTATTAAATCAACTCATTGATTTGAATGGGATCTATGACTATGGTGAAAAGTCTTGTATTGCTACAAGTACATAGAATCATCTGTTCCTTAATTTTTAATAATTTATACAATGAAATTAAGAATAGTTAATTTTATACATAAAAATTATTTATGCCATATGCAGTTTTGAAGGCTGAATTCAGTAAGCCTTGATTACATATGTTAGAGAATATATCACACTTCTCCAGCGATACAGAATGAATATAAAGCATATATTTGTGCAAACATTTGTCTACATGTTTATATATTTATATAATTGAGAGATCATGAGAAAGTTACTTACATGATTATTGACCCATTTCACATAGATATTCTATCTAGTGAGTCATCACAGTAGAGATCAGACAACTGAAGATTTAGTTCAGGTCTAAATTCAGATAATTCTAACCCAGGCAGCTGATAATATTCCATTCCAAATGTTGACAGATTTGAGACCTAGGAAAAGGCAATACTTTGCTTCAATTGCAAAAGCAGAAATGAGGCCTCTGTGTAATAATTTATGAAAATATTAATTTCACCTATAAGGGTTCTTCTTGACCTAAATACTTCTAAGTCCTCAGTTTATAATAATAACACTCTAAATGCTAAAATGTTTTGGAAATATTTTATTATGTAAATGATCACATATATACATTTTAGAAAGAATTGTCACAAATTTATTCATCTCACCTTCATCTGACTTAGCAATGATTAACTATCTGAGTAATTTTACATCCCAAAGCCCTCACAACCACCACAAATACAGAATTTCCACTTCCCATAACTAAAATATTTGAAAATAAACCCATCTCATGGACCTTGGATACCCAGGGTTAAGTCATAATATTTAAAGAAGAAACATTATACTTTATAATTTTACAAGCAATCTTTCTCTTTAACATAACTACCATTTACCATAACGACAAATATTATTTTTTAGTTTTTGGGTCATACCTAACAGAGCTCAGGGAATACTCTTGACTCTGTACTCAGAAATTATTCCTGGCTGGCTCAGTGACCATATGGTATGCCAATGATTGAACCTGGGTTTGCAAGACAAACTCTCTAATCACTGTGCTATCAGTCTGGTCCATATTCCAAAAAAAATTGGGGGGGGGGGTTTGGGCCACACTGTGAAGCCCAGGGGTTACTCCTGAATATGTGCTCAGAAATTACTCCTGCTTAGGGGACAATATGGGATGCCGGAGGATTGAACCGCGGTGCATCATAGGCTAGGACAGGAGGCAGATACCTTACATTTGCACCACCACAACAGCTGCAATATACACCAAAATTATTTTTTCTGCTATGGTAATCTTATTTTTTCCTTTTTTAAAATAATATCTTTATTTATACAATTTAATTACAAATATGATTGCAATTGGATTTCAGTCATATAAAGAATACCCCCCTTCACCAGTGCAACATTGCCATCACCAATGCTCCAAATCTCCCACCTCCCTACGGTCCACCTGTATTTGAACAGACTTGTTACTTCCCTCATTTATTCACATTGTTATGTTAGTTGTCAGTGTAGTTATCTCTATAACTGCACTCAACACTCTTTGTGGTGAACTTCATGTAGTGAGCTGAACCTTTCAGCCCTCATCGTTGTTGCCTCTGAGAATTATTACAAAATATGTCTTTTATTTTTATTAAAACCCATAGATTATTGATACTATTCTGTGTCGATCTTTCTTCTTCTGACTTATTTCACTCAGTATAATATAATCAATGTACATCCATGTTTAGAAAAATTCCATGACTTCATCTCCTAATATCTGCATAATATTCCATTGTGTATATGTACCACAGTTTCTTTAGCCATTCATTTGTTGAAGGGCGTCTTGGTTGTTTCCAGAGTCTGGCTAATGTAAATAGCTCTGCAATGAATATTGGTATGAGGAAGGAATTTTTGAATTGTATTTTTTGTGTTCCTAAGGTATATCACTAGAGGTGGTATAGCTGGATCATATTGGAGCTCAATTTCCAGTTTTTGAAGGACTCTGCATGTTGTTTTCCATAAAGGCTGGACTTGATGTCATTCCCACCAGCAGTGAATGAGAATTCCTTTTGCTCCACATCCCCTCCAACACCAATTGTTTTGTTCTTTGTGATATGTACCAGTCTCTGCGGTATGAGATGATACCTCATTGTTGTTTTGATTTGCATCTTCCTAATGGTTAGTGTGGTGGAGCATTTTTTTCATGTGTCTTTTGACCATTTATATTTCTTCTTTCCATTTCTTATAGGATTAGACATTTTTTTCTTGTAAAGTTTTGTCAGTGCCTTGTATATTTTGGATATTAGCTCCTTATCAGATGGGTATTGGGTGAATAATTTCTCCCATTCAGTGGGTGGTTCTTGTATCCTAGTCACTATTTCCTTTGAGGTGCAGAAGGTTTTCAGCTTAATATATGCCCATGTGTTTATCTCTGCTTACACTTGTTTGGAGAGTGCTGTTTTCTCCTTAAAGATGCCCTTAGTCTCAATGTCATGGAATTTTTTTTACCTACGTGTTGTTCTATATACCTTATGGTTTCAGGTCTGATATCAAGGTCTTCAATCCTTTTGGATTTTAATTTTGTACATGATGTTATATGCGGGTATGAGTTCACTTTTTTGCAAGTGGCTAATCAGTTGTATCAACTCTACTTGTTGAAGAGGCTTTCCTTATTCCATTTAGGATTTCTTACTCTTTTATCAAAAATTAGGTGATTGTATGTATGGGGAACATTCTCTGAGTACTCAAGTCTATTCCACTGATCTGAGGGTCTGTCTTAATTCCAATACCATGCTGTTTTAATAATTATTGCTTTGTAATACAGTTTAAAATTGGGAAAGTAATGCCTTTCATATTCCTTTTCCCAAGGATTGCTTTAGCTATTAGTGGGTGTTTATTTTTCCAAATGAATTTCAGAAGTGTTTGATCCATTCTTTTAGGAATGTCATAAGTATATTTAGAAGGATTATTTTAAATTTGTACAAGGCTTTGGGGAGTATTTCTGTGAGGGGAACCACGAGGTCTGGCATATTTAAACAAATGAATGAAAGAAACTTCCAACCTATAGTCCACTACCCTACAAAACTCTCATTGATATGGGAGGGTGGACTGAAATCATTCTCATTTTGTGCAAGCAATGCAATTCTAAACAATCTACTCAAAAATGAATTACACGGGGCCAGCGAGGAGGTGCTAGAGGTAAGATGTCTGCCTTGAAAGTGCTAGCCAAGGAAGGACTGTGGTTTGATCCCATTGTTTGATCCCCCGGCGTCCAATATGGTCCTCCCAAGCCAGGGGCAATTTCTGAGTACATAGCTAGGAATAAACCCTGAGCATCAAATGGGTGTGGCCCGAAAAACCAAAAAAAAAAAAAAAGAATTACACAATCTAAACCCTCGAATGTAACAACAACCACCCTACGCAAAACAACTGCACAACAGCCCTCTCTGTCAACAATCTCCTTAAATATCAATGAACTAAAAGCTCAGATTAAAAGACACATAGTGGATAGTTGAATTAAAAAACAAAAAACTTATTTTTGCTGACTGCAAGAAACACACCTACAAGTACAGGATAGACAGGCTTAGAATAAAATGATGTAAATCAATTATTCAAGTCAATGGGAAAAAATAGCTGGGAAACCTTTTCTTACATCAGAACAAATTGAATTCAACCTCAAGAAAATGATTAGAGACTATGAGGGTCACTACTTACTGATCAGGGGAACACTAGACCAAGAATTATTAACTCTGATCAATATTTATGCACCAAATGCAGAGTCAGCAAAATATGTAAGGCACTTGCTCGTAAACCTGAAGAAACATAGGGAAAGAAATGTAATAGTAGTATAGATCTCAATACTCTACTATCACCAGTAGACAGATCCACCAGAAAGAAAACTAGTAAAGAAATAAGAGCCCTAAATGAGAAATTAGAACTAAGGCTAATGAACTTATATAGCACACTTCACCCCCAGAAAGAAAAATACAGATTCTTCTCAAGTGTACATAGAACCTTCTCCAGAATAGACTATACTTTAGGACATAAATCTAACTTGCATAAAGTCACAAATATAAGGATTATTATAAGCACCGTATTAGAACACTATGCAACAAAGATCAAGATTGACTGTAAAAAGGGGCCGGGTAGGTGGCGCTGGAGGTAAGGTGTCTGCCTTGCAAGCGCTAGCCAAGGAAGGACCGCGGTTCGATCCCCCGGCGTCCCATATGGTCCCCCCAAGCCAGGGGCGATTTCTGAGCACATAGCCAGAAGTAACCCCTGAGCGTCAAACGGGTGTGGCCCAAAAACCAAAAAAAAAAAAAAAAAGATTGACTGTAAAAAGAAACTATGGATACAATCCAACAGCTGGAGATTAAACAACATGCTGCTCAACAACAGCTGGATCAAAGAGAAACTCAAGGATGAAAAAAATTCCTTGATACAATTGATAATGAAGAGACAAATTGTCAAAATCTGTGGGACACAGCAAAAACAGTAATTAGAGGAAACTCATAGCAATACAGGCCTATGACAGGAAAGAGGAAATGACAAAATCAACCTTACGAAGCTGGAAAAACAGTAGTAAAGATACCCAAACACAAGTAGATGACCAGAAATAATAATAACCAGAGCGAAATAAACAACATAGAAGCAAAGAAAACAATACAAAAAAGTCGAGACCAGGTTTTTTGAAAGAATAAACTAGACAAACTCACCAAAAAAAAAGGGAGGGAAACACCCAAATAAATATAATCACAAATGAAAGGGGAGAGATTACAACAGAACCACAAGAAATTAAACACATCATGAGGACTTATTATGAACAACTATACAAAGTCAAGTTAGAGAACTCAGAAGAAACCGACAAATTTTTGGAAAAATGTCATCTTCCATGACTGGATAAGGAGAATGTAGAAAGCCTAAACAGGCAGTCACAATCTGAGGAAATTGAATAAGTAATTAAGAAAATCAACAAGAACAAACTTCCTGGTGCAGATGGTTTTACAGATAAATTCTATCAAGCATTCCAAGAAGTAATATTACCACTGATCGACACGATCTTCCAAAAGACAGGAATACTTCCTCATTCCTTTATCACAGCCTAATATCACAGCCTAATATCACAGTCATTCCCAAAGATGGCAAAGATACCTACCACCAGAAAGAAAACTACAGACAAATCTCACTAATGAATATAGATGCAAAAATCCTCAACAAAATAAAAATAAATAAAATATTTATTTATAAATATAAAATAATAAATTTAATTAAGTAATTAAATTTATTTATGTAAAAATGTGTGAAGTGCACACATACTTTGGGATGAATGTCCTTCCAACTTGCAATAGATACCCAGGAGAACAATTGCTGGGTCATATGGCTGCTCAATTCTGAGTTTACTGAGCACTCTCCACACTGTTTTCCATAGGGATTGGACCAGGCAGCATTTCCACTAGCAGTGGAAGAGAGCTCCTTCCTTACCTTATCCTCGCCAACAGAGATTGGTCCCATTATTTTTGATGTGAGAATTCTCACTGGTATAAGGTGGTAACTTATTGTCTTGATTTGGATTTTTCTAATGATGAGTGAAAATTAGCATGTTTTCATGTGTCTGTTGGCCATCTTTCAGTCTTCCTCAGAAAGTGTCTATTCATTTCTCCTCCCTTTTTTTCTATGGCTTTATTAGATTTTTTTTGTAGCTTGCCTTTCTGAGTGCTTTGTATATCTTAGATATCAGCCTTTATCTGATGTGTCAAGTGTAAATTTTTTTTCTCATTCTATTAACTGTCTTCTAGTATTAACTAGAGTTTCTTTCGCTGGGCAGAATTTTTTTAGTTTGATGTACTCCCATTTATTTAGGTTTGATGCTAAAGTTCTTGCAATTGGCATTCTATTTTCAAAGACTTTTTTGATAAAAAGGTTTTGGAGTGTTCTGCCTATTTTTCCCCAAAAAACTTTATAGATTAGGGTCTAATTTCAAGGTCCTTAATCCATTTTGACTTGAATTTTGTGTAAGGTGTGAGGTCTGGATTGATCTTTAATTTTTTACAGGTGGTTATCCAGTTGTTTCAACACAATTTGTTGAAGAGATTGTCTTTGTTCCATTTCAAGTTCTTAGCTCTTTTGTCAAATATTAGTTGACTGTATATTTTGGGGTTTATCTCTGGATATTCTGTTCTAACCTACTGGTAGAATACTCTGTCTTGTTCCAGTACCAGGCTGTTTTGACCACTATGGCTTTATAATACAGCTTCAGGTTAGGTAATGAGATGCCACCAAACTTCTTGTTTTTCAGTATGTATTTGCTTAACCTGGGTCTTTTGTACTTTCAGATGAATTTTAAAATTGATTGTTCCAATTCCTTAAAAAATGATGCCTGAATTTTGATAGGGATTGCATTGAATCTATTTAGAAGTTTAGGTAAGATCATCATTTTGATTATCTTGATTCCACTTATGCATGAGCATGGGATGTTCTTGCATTTCCTTAGGTCCTCTTCAATTTTTTTCTGAAGTGTTTTGAAGTTTTCATGGTATAGGTCCTTTACTTTTCTTGGAAGATTGATTCATAGGTACTTGATATTTTTGGATACTTCCAGGTGTAGGAGAGAATTCTCTTGGATAGAGAGAAGAAAACAATCCCCTGATTAACATATTTAAGTTACAGGAACCTTCTTTCCAAAGAAACCTTTCCTCTCCTCATGGTGCAGAATTATAAAGACCCCCCCTTACATGTTCATCTGACTCAACTTCCAGGACCAGGGAAGTATGAAGGTCATCCTAATATAGCAGATGACAGGGCTGTGGAACTGCTGGCAAGAGTAAACATTTAATTTTTTTGTGGATTGTGCTTGGACCGAGACTGTGGTTAAAGTTTTTAAAGACTGTGGGTCAAATTGTCACCCTGGGACAATTAAACTATAGCTTCTTATTGTACTCCACAAGACATTTCATTGCTGAGATGTGAGTACTACTTAAGATAAAATAACTATAAATGTTAATGTTAAAATATAGTGTGCTTTTGATTAAAAATAAAATTGCTTTGGCTTCTATATTCTACTTGTTTAAGGAAACTAACTGCTAAGTTCTATAGTTTTAAGGTGGAAAAACTAAGCCCAGCTAAATAGCAGGAGACAGATAGCAAAACCTCTCACTGAGCTAAAAGTGCACAACTGTTTCTCTAAATTAAAATCCCAAGACCCTTGAACAAGGGAGAATGACTACTCTCTATGGGAAAGACAAAGCTTTGTTTATCAGTTTGTCCATCTTTCATGTTAGCAATGACCCTCAATGGTACCTAAGGTGCAACCAGCAAAGGGAAAATGGAATGGCAATATTGGTATGCATCCCCTTTCCAATCTTCCAATGGCTGACCACTCTAATTTCTTCTGTTGTGGGCCCCCTTACTGTGCTCCTCTTGGTGGTCCCCTTCGGAACATGGGTCTTAAATAAGATAGTAGCTTATGTTAAGTACCACATTAATACTGTGCAGCTTTTAGTGTTTTGCCAGCAATATGCATATAATACTGTTTCTGAGGAAGATTCCTCAGTATGGATTCAAAAAGGAATAAATATTAAGGTAGAAATAAGTGCTAAGTGTAAAATAATAGATAATAACTAAATGTAATAATTCAATGAGTAATAAAATATAGATATTATGGACACTTATTAAGCCTAAAACTTCTTCAGATGCTATACCACTCCCCAGTTTCCACTTTTGAATATAAAAGCTTCCTCTTTTCTTTCCTCGGTGTTCTCTGATCTGTTCCTATAGCAGACTCAGAAGCCCTTTCTAGCTAGCATCAATAAATCTGCTTTGCTGTTGTATTCTGTAAAAATTTGTGGTCTTTATTTGATATGGTGGGCTTCCAAAGACCCTTTAAAATATAAC
Source organism: Suncus etruscus (assembly GCF_024139225.1). NCBI lineage: Eukaryota > Metazoa > Chordata > Mammalia > Eulipotyphla > Soricidae > Suncus > Suncus etruscus. Next base: position 73,813,933 of record NC_064850.1, read on the forward strand.
CTGAGCATTATTGAAATAATTCTGGGATTTCAAACATCTGTATAATTAACCTCTATTTAAAAAAATGTAAAGAAGATATCTGTAACAAAGCAAAAGAATTCATAAAGTCAGTGAAAGGCAGTATTTGACACATTTTCAAGATTCACCAAATCCTGATACCCCAGAAAAGTTATTTATTGCTGAGATATTGTTGTATGCACCACAACTAATGAGACAACAAAGTCATAAGGCTAGAAATATTTTAATATTCGATTTGGTAAGCTAATTTCTGGAAACAAAGATTTTAGCAGTTGCTTCTCTAGTTATATATCTACAGTTAAAAACTCAAAAGTAATTTACATCCTAAAACAAAGAAAATTTACTACAGAGAATTGTTGACACAGGTCATGAAAGAACAATGAAACAATTTAGACGAGACAATTTAGAGATTATCAACTATAAGAAATTACAAACTCTTTTGAAAATCCAGAGATCAGAGAACAATTTATGTCTAAAAAATTCCTACAGCCAATCTGACTTACAAACATTTTAGGATCTGGAAAAGCAAATTTTGTGATATTTCTGCCAGAGATTCTACATACCTCTCCACCCCCCCAAAAAAAAAGAGGAGGGTGAAACATACTCTGAGTTCCTTCTTTCTTGAAGATCAATAGTGGGCAGGGAATTGTAATATGGATTGAAAAACATAACCCAAATGTATTTTTTGAAGAATAAACAAAAACTGTATAAAATATGCATTTTATTTATGTATAGAGTAGCAAGGTGCTGGCTTTGAGAGGAATTTCTCCAGCAATGAATGAGGACACATTGCTTATTTTTCTGAAGGGGTGTTGAATTTATGGCTTATTCTGGATCTCTGGATCAAGTGCTTTACCAGTTGTACTATGTCTCTGGCACCTTCATTATTTTAGGGACTGTGGTTAGAATGTTTTTAATAATACAGTTTAATGGAATACCGTTAAATTGGAAAATTTCATTCTAGAGCAGGACTCCCTGGTAGAAAGGCTAACTTCAAGAATAAAGGCTATGATAAGAAAGCAAAAATCATCAACAGTTCTAAACTCGTCTTTGAATATATTGCAATAACAGATTTTAGGGGCAATTTGGGGGAAATTTTATCAAAAATAACTTGGCAAAGGAAAGGACATTAACTTTTCCATAGAAAAAGAGACTATGGAGTTGGAGAGGTGGTGCAAACAAGAGGGCATTTGCCTTCCAGGTGCTAACCTATGACAGACTGCAGTTTGACCCCCCGCGTCCCTAAGGTCCCCCAAGCCAGGAGTGATTTTATTGTTTGATCAATGCAGAGAAAGCATTTGACAAAATTCACCACCCATTAATGATGAAACCCTCACCAAAATAGGGATGGAAGGAACCTTCCTCAAGATAGTAACAGCTTCTATAAGAAGTCCACAGCTAACATTATCCATAATGTTGAAAAACTGAAAGCATTCACACTAAGATCAGGCACTAGGGAGGCTGTCCACTGTCTCCACTCTTATTCAACAAAATATTAGAATCCTAGCAATAGAAATCAGGCAAAAGAAGAAAATAGAATAAATTCAAATAGGAAAATAGGAAGTTAAACTATTATTTGCAGATCATATGATAATCTACATTGAAAACCCTAAAGAGAGGGCCGGGCGGTGGCGCTGGAGGTAAGGTGCCTGCCTTACCTGCGCTAGCCTAGGAGACGGACCGCGGTTCGATCCCCCGGCGTCCCATATGGTCCCCCAAGCCAGGAGCGACTTCTGAGCGCATAGCCAGGAGTAACCCCTGAGCGTTACCGGGTGTGGCCCAAAAACCAAAAAAAAAAAAAAAAAAAAAAAAAAAGAAAACCCTAAAGAGTCCACAGGAAAGCTCCTAGAAACAAGAAACTAATATAACAAATTGGCAGGTTACAAAGTCAATACAAAAATTTAGTGTTATTCCTTTATACTAATAGCGACTTAGATGAATAAGAGATCAAACTGTCTATCCCTTTTAAAATAGTGCCCAAAACACAAGTACCTAGGAATCAACTACCAAGAGAGATGAGAGGCCTATACTATGAAAACTTCAAAACATTTCAGATAGAAATTGAAGAGAACCTAAGGAAATGAAAGAACATCCCCTGCTCATGGATTGAAAGAATCAATATCATTAAAATGACCATCTTACCCAAACTATTATATGAATTTAATGCAATCACTATTCAAATTCAGACATTTTTTAAGGATTTAGAGTAAAAAATTCTAAAGCTCATGTGGAATAAAAAAAAAGACCTAGGATAGCTAAATCAATTCTAAAGAAAGAAGAAACTTGGAGGCATCACTTTACCTAAATTGGAGCTCTACTACAAATCCATCATGATTATAAGAGCATAGTATTGGAACAAAGAATTTCAGACCAATGGGTCAGATAGAATATCCAGTGACTTTGACAAAAGAGCCAAGAATTTAAAATGAACAAAAACCGTCTCTTCTACAAATGGTGTTGGAGCAATTGGATAACCATGTGTAAGAAATTAAAGATTTATCCATATATCACACCTTCCACAAAAGTCAATTCAAAGTGGATTAAAGCACTGGAGATCAGACCCCATTCCATAAAGTTCAAAGATAAAAACATAGACAGAAAATTCCAAGACTTACACCTCAAAAAAGTCTATGATGATGGGATGTCAATGGCAAGAGCCATCAAACCTAAATATGGAACTACATCAAAACAAAAATTTTCTGTCAGGCAAAAGAAAACAGGCTAAAATTAGAAGACAGCTAACTTATTGGGAAAGAACTACACTCAAAACATCAGATAAAATTTTGATATCTAGTATAAACAAATCACTCAAAAATATTAACTCCACAGTACCTAAAAACACCATCCAAAAATGGGGAGAGAGAACAAACTATTCTCTTAAGAAGAGCAACATATGCTCAACAGACACATGAAAAAATGTTTTTCTTCACTTATACTTATAGAAATCCAAATCAACACAACAATGAGATATTATCTTACACCAGTGAGGATGGTACATATAAATAAATAATGGGAACAACCTTTGTTGGCATGGATGTGGTGAAAAAAGAACTTTCTCTGATGTTGGGAATGATGCCTGGTCCAATCCCTCTGGAAAACAGTACAGAGGGCTCTCATTAAATTCAGAATTGAGCTGCCATATGACCCAGCAATTCGTCTCTTAGGTTTCTACTCCCAGGACATAAAAAACTTTCATCCAAAATGATATATGCATACCACTACTCGTTGCAACACTCAGTACAATAGCTACGACTTTAAATCAATCTAGATGCCCATCAATAGATGAGTAGATTATGAAAATGTGGTACATATGCAAAATGGAATACTACATGGCAATAAGAAATGATAAAATCATGTAGTTTGCAGCAACATGGATGAATCTAGAAAATATTTTAAACTAAGAAAGCCAGAAGAAGGATAGATATAGAATATTACTTATATGTAACATAAAGAAATAAAATGGCCTAATATGTAGATATCTTGATCACCATTGCTGTCAGAGATTAATGAGGAGAACGAAAAAAATTTAGTGAAATTGGATAAAACACTTCCAAAGTTTTCAAAGAAGTCTCCAGCAATGGATATAGCTCTTTTGACTGAACAGGTGTTTAACTAACCATTCATTGTAGAGATTATAATAATGTTCTAATACTTTTATCCACAGAAATAGGTGCAGTATGCATTTGGAAGCCAAGATCTCATACTACAAAGCTCACTATTGAAATGTTTCATTGTCATATATATATATAACAAATCTTTAACTTTTTCTTGTCCACAGGGGTTCATAAAGATAAAGGTTGGTCGCCCAAGTTTTGCATTTTAATATTTTATCATACTGAACTCCAAATACATTCCTCAACATGGTAATGCCTTGAAAATATATTTGGACAATTTATCCATCTTCCATTTGAATATGCCTACTATCATGACCTACAGCTTTGTCCACAGAGATTGTTTAAATAGACAACTGCACACCATAGACTTTAGTTAAAGACCCATTCATTAACTATGTTTTTTACAAGTTGGTTTTAGTTTTGTTTAAAATTTAAAAAGGCTAGCTTAGTATTACACCACAAGGTCCGTATTATCAGTTTGCTTCCAGGAAAGAAACCTGGATGCTTGAGACATGGTAAATGATAAACCATGAGGTAGAATCCTCTTTTAAGGCTCACTATCATATTGCTTAGTACCCTTAACGGGAAAAGTATAATTGTTCTAAGAATGCTTCATGCACAATGTAACCCTGAAAGATTTTATCTAGCAAAGTTTATCCCCAACATCGATAAATTGCCTAGATACTGGATTACCTCCCTCCTCCACTGCCAGCCTCATTTTTTTTGTTTTAAGAGCTCTGACCCAGCCGGGCGGTGGTGCAAGAGGTAAGGTGCCTGCCTTGCCTGCGCTAGCCTTGGACAGACCTTAATTCGATCCCCCGGCATCCCATATGGTCCCCCAAGCCAGGAGCAACTTCTGAGCTCATAGCCAGGAGTAACCCCTGAGCTTACCGGGTGTGACTCAAAAAACAAAAAAAAAAAAAAAAAAAAAAAAAGAGCTCTGACCCATTCCATAAGGGTCACTTCTTCAAATTTGACCTATGAATAGCTTTCTATTTTTTGTCTATATTTATGTGTATGAGTGTGTACATGGTGGAGTCTTCTACACTTATTTAAACTATATTGTACATAATCTCTGCCTATATTGTTTACAGTTCTTATTATATACTATACCTACTTCATACCCCCATTTACCACCTTACAAATCATTTTCTATTCTTTCATTCCCTACTGTGATCCTCATTCTCCCCTTATTTAACCATCTTAACCCTCAATTCTTAACTGCTCAGGGATTGAAAACTTCACCCTACCCCAGCAAGCTGCCAACAGACTTCCAAAGTGAAAGGACACCCTCCCAGCCAGCTATGTCTTGCCCTGGTAAGAGCCTGCAGACACCGTTTCTACAGACTCATTCTATGAGACCCTTTTTCTCCCCAACCCACTGTAGACTGTTACTTGCTATGAGATTTGACTCCCTAGATACCCTCAGCTAGAGGACATTACCTGATTCCTGTCTTCAGATTCCACAAGACAACAAGATGGGACAAAAACTGCAACTAAGCAAAATTTGTTTTGGGACCATGAAGACTTTATCCCAGACATCATTATAGAACCTGTACCAAAAACAAGACCTCTAACTACAGAAGACTAATTTTGACAACCGTTTCTGAGCAGAGCTATCTCTGGGACCATAAAGAGAAAATTGGGATTGAGCAACCAAATTGCCTGGAGCCTGTGGTCAGTCTTTTGACAATATCTTTCATGGATGGAGACGCCTGTATCTCTTAGGCCAAGGGAATTCCCATACCCAATGTTTGCTGTGCCTGTGCCAAAAAAAAAACAACAAAAAAAAAAAAGAAAAAGAAAAAGAAAAGCCACATTATGCCCCTCTTCCCTTTTTTCTTTTCTTTTTTTTTACTTTTACTTATAGTCTAGATAGGGGCTCCAGCCTTTTTGTTTGTTTGTTTGTTTGTTTGTTTTTTGTTTTGGGGCCACATCCAGTGGCCCTCAGGGATTACTCCTGGCTATGCACTCAGAAATCGCTCCTGGCATATGAACACCAGGTGATTGAATAGCAGTCTGTGCTAGGCTAGCTCAGGCAAGGTAGATGCCTTATTGCTTGCACCACTGCTCAGGCCCCGAGCTCCCATTTTTTAATAGAACTATAGAACTTGAATCATTTTGATCTGTCTCATATCTCTATGTCTTCCTACAAATTGAGAAAATAAAAAAAAGTATATGGGTCCCAGGGCTAATCTACTTCAGGAGAATTAATTGGGGAAAAATGTCAGATCTGAATACCCATGCCAAATTCATTGACAATAGAATCAAGAGACCCAAACTACAACAAGCTAAACACAAATTGAACCTGCTACACTGGTAGTCCTTGGCGCTAAAGTTGGATGTATGGGATGCATGTGGAAAACTACAGTGGAGGGAACTCAACACTGGTGGTGGGAATGGCCCTAATTCACTGTCAATAAATGCTTAAAATACAACTGTGCAAGACTTGTAATTCACAATGGTCTCAATAAAGAAAGGACATAATTAAATATCAAAGCCACAGCATCATCAACAATAAAATAATGAGATCCAAAATTTAACAAAACTTTAACACAATCTTGTTATGAAACAGGCTGAGGCAGGGGACGGTGGCATGAAATGCACTCTCTGGGAACATCAGTGAAGGAAGGCCGACACTGGTGGTTAGAGTAGTGCTGAGACATCATATGGCTATAATTCAACTATGATTAATTTTGTAAATGATATTGCTTTAAATTAAAAAAATAAAACAGCAATACAAGACTACTACAGTCAGAGAACAATTCCATGGACAGTTGCATGTACATATCTTATAAACAGAAGACTCTGTATCAGCAACTCATATAATGCCCAGTGTTCGACCAAGAATAATTCCTGAGTGCAGAGCCAGGATTCAACCCTCAGCACTGTAGTATCTTTCCCCTAAAACAAAAGCAACAGCAACAAAAAGAGAAGATTACTCATTTTCAATATTTCTAATTAATGTAGTAGTATAGATCTTAGTTAGAGAAATTAGACTAAGAATAAAGGACATTTAAACTAGAGAAGTTAGACTATCATTACTTGCAGATGACATGATAATATGTATAGAAAACCCTAAAGACTTCATTAAAAATACATTATAAATAATTAAAAATCTATTAGAAATAATGAGTATAATAAAATAAATTAACTACAGAAGTATTATACAAAAATCAGTTTAATTACTACCTGCAAATAAGAGATTAGGAAAGTTATTTCACAATTGTATCCGAACAAATAAAATGCCTAAGAAAAATTTTAACAAAGGAAATGAAATTCTATATTATGAAAACTAGTGCTATTTTAGAAGACAAAGAGCAAATCACAGAGCAAAGTAAAATCTAACAAGTACAGAAATAATGTTACTTTAAACAGTCAAAATGTTCATTTTACCCAAAACAATTAAAATATTTAATCCACGCCCAAATAAAATTTGATTGGTTTTTAAATATTTGTTTGGTTGATATGGGGCCACAGTTGGTGATGTCCAAGGATTATACCTGGCTCTGCATTTAGGTATCACTCCTAATAGACTCTGCGTTCCATATAGCATGTTAGGAATTTAAGCTCATCAGATATATGCAATGCAAGAGTTTTACATACTGCAATATCTCCTGGCCCCAGTCTGATGATTTTTTTTTAACTAAGAAGCATCTTCCAAGCAGTGCTCAAATGTCCCAGGGGCACTTCCGAGCAATTTCTGGCCTACCAGACAGTTAATTTAGTGTAAAGGACAGAAGGTACACTGTTATTCAAGACCTGTTATTGGTAAATGGGAACGGAGACCTTGAGGACATATCCAGCAGTACTCAGATGTCTCAGAGCTATGATACTAAGTAATGGTCAGGGATCTTGTGTATTAAACCAAAGTCTGCTACAAGAAAGACATGCCCATTAACTCCTAAAATATACTATAGCCCTTTTAATGATGGTTCTTAAAGAAAATTGGGGCTGGAGTGATAGCTCAGCAGTAGCGCATTTTCCTTGTATGCTGCTGACCCGGGATGGACCTTGGTTCGATCCCAGGTACCCCAAATGTTCCACAGGCCAGAAGTGATTTCAGAGCCAGGAGTAACCCCTGAGTGTCACCATGTGTGGCCCCCCCAAAAGAAAATATAATGCCCAAATGGTGGTGGGTTCATAAAATACCTTGATTAGCTATGAAAGTCATGAGGGATAAAAACAGAGGCCTAATGTAAAATTATATTATAAAGTAAGAATCATTACTATATATATACATATATATACATATATATATACATATATATATAATTTAGGAAAATAATCAGTGCTCCATACTAGCTCAGTGGGTGGACTGTGCTCTGCACACAAGATGCAGGTTAGATTCCCAGTACTTATGGTCCTATGAACCTCACAGGGAACAACCCCCAAGCACCTGTTGGTATCACTGAATGTAGCTTAATATACTTTCTATCTCTCTTCCTCTTCTCTCTCTCAGTCTCTCTCTCTCACGCACACACTACATCTACAGATCCAGACATAACAATAACATAATTAAAACCTTAGAAATAAACCTATAAATGTATCAAGCTTTATGACAATGGCTCTAAGACCACTTTTAAAATCAAGTTTTTGAGCAGTGTACTTTTCCCAGCACTAAGTTTCTCTGTGCTTCTTCATTCCTTATCCACCTTACTTCACTTAGCTATAGGCTATGGACCTAGGAGGAAGATAAGCACTCCACAAAATCTCTGCTACAGGACCAAACATATTGAAATGACTTTATATGAAGATATTGAAACAACAGAAAAAGAATACATGAGGATTGTTTCTCCTGAGGGCTCAATTATTTAGAGGGCCTATAGCAAACTTTGATTGATAAATCTACCCTTTTCTTCTTCTGCAATAGTTGATGAAAACAAGTTATAGAATGGAAAAATAATATTTGGATTTCAAGAAAATAATGAAAATGTAGGAGCTGCCTTTGACTTTTGCAAGGTGAGAAAAGATTTCACATTTTGATTGTGTGAAGGCTGGAATTCCTTTGAAAATCAGGCCAGTCTGCAAAATGTATTTTAAAAAATCAAACTTTTTAAATATAGTCATAACCCACACAGATTTTTTATTTCTCTAGAAGCAAGTAAACCACAGCATTTCAAAGTGGTGTCTGATGTATAAAAGTGATCAATATAATTTGGAACCACAACAGTTTAAAATATAAAACTTTCAGACATTCTTTTAAATGTTATTAAATTTATTGTATTTTTTAATTCAGAATCAAATTCACTAACCATAAGAAGTGAAGTATGCACTGTTAAATACTTCTTTGGCATTCCCAGAGCTATTAGATTTTTTAAATGCTTTTGTTACTATATTCATTGTATCATGCTAATTTTTTTAAATATATAGTTCTATTATGTGGAGGGAATTTATGGCATGACCTTAAGCCTCAGTTGCTCTTTCTGTGTATAATTGTGCCTTTGCTTTGTACTTCCAAATAGAATTTTCTGTGATAATTTAAAAACTCTCTTTTATGTCCTCTGTGATAATTAAAAAAATGTCTTTTATGTATAGTCCAATCAGAAATTACTTGCCCTAATACAAATAAAAGTTTAACATATGGCTAATTCAACTGAGGATATAGTTTTTAATTTTAATTTTTAAAATTTTGTAAATATAAAGAATCCATTGTGGCTAGAGCCTACCCAATAAATCTAGTAGTTTTTTAAACTTTATACTCTGAAATTCTTTTTTAAACTTAACCTACTCTGTTTCTTCTCTCTTCTTTCTTTCTTTTTCTTTCCTTCTTTCCTTCTTTCTTTCCTTCATTCCTTCTTTCTTTCTTTCTTTCTTTCTTTCTTTCTTTCTTTCTTCCTTTCGTTCTGGCTTTCTTTCTTTCTTTCTTTCTTTCTTTCTTTCCTTCTTTTTCTTTCTGTAGTTTCTTCTTTCTTTGGTTTTCTTTTCTCTCCTTCTTACACACACATACACACACATAAATACACACACACATACAAACACATTCTCCACCACCCCTTTTTCTTTAATTTTACGTCCACCTTCAGTCATGCTCAGGAATTATTCATAATGGGGTTACTTGCAAGGCAAGCACCCTACTTATTGTACTATCTTTCCAACCCCTCTCTAAAACTGGCAGAAAATAATATATTCTTGGCTGAAAATTATTTTGCAAGACCTTTGACTGTCAAGCAAAATCATATTTTAAAAATGATCTTTACATTATAAAATGTTAGTAAGATTGGAGTTTTCCTCTTTGTTATACCTTTGTGATAATAGGAAATATTGTTGAACAGGAACACTTCAAGAGTTCATGAACAGAAATATCTTTTTGGTTTTAATTTTATTATGAGACTATTCAGAATGTCAAAATGCTAAATGACATCAGTAAAATCTAAAACATTTTAAAACAATTTAATTTCCTAGCTATATTTCATACAACTTTATAATGATCTTAAAATACTGTGTCAAAATTAATTTTTAAATATTTATGCTCTTCTTTTGTTCTTTTTATGTTCTTTTGTATTGTTTTGTTTTTGCCTCACCTCACTCTTTCCCCAAGATTATTCCAGATTATGCTCAGAGCAATATATATGGTTATAGAACCTGAAAAATAAGTGTCCTACCTACTGCATTATCTCTTTAAGCTTCTGAAATATTTTGTTTTTACAGGGCCTCCAACTAGGATTTTGGGGATTGAGGGAGCAACTCCCAGCAACACTCAGAATGTCAATGCAAATCTTAAGGGTCAGTCATTGTACATCAGGTAAATCATCTCAACCACAAGTTTAAAAAAGGAAGATTTTTAATCATCACTTTGATTATTTTACCTGAAATTAAGAAATATATTAATTACACATGGATTTTTCATTGATAACTCAGGTTCAGCATTTTAATCAACATTTGTATTAAACAGTGAGAACTTGACTTCTTCCTTTTCTATCTGGATGCCCTTGATATCTTTTTCTTGCCTAGTTGCTATAGCAAGAACATCCAGCACTATGTTGAATAGGAGTGATGAGAGGGGACAGCCTTGTCTTATATCAGATTTTAGAAGAAATGCTTTTAGTTTATTTCCATTGAGAGTAATAATTGCAATTGTCTTGTGGTAGAAGGCTGTTTTTTAATGCAATACTGTTTTATTTATTCCTCAAATATTTACATACAAATTTAGTATTAATTCATAAATTAATGCAACAAAGACATCGTTATGTCATCTACTATACAATAATATATTTACTTTTTTCTTTTATTATTCAAATGTGAAAATGTTTTGACATTTTTCAGACTTGTAGAGATTTATAATTTTCCTCTAGTTCGTATTGAAATTCTTCCCCTATGTTTTTTTTACTATTCAAGCAGTAGTTCAGCATAACTATTTTTGTGTAGACTTTTGTAAATAATATTTTTATTTAATCACCATAATTACAAACATGCTTATGGTTGGATTTAAGTCGTAAAAAGAACACCCCTCTTCACCAGTGCAACATTCCCACCAACAACTCCTCTTAACCCTCCCCCCAACACCCCGCCTGTATTTGAGACAGGCATTGTACTTCTCTCACTCATTAACATTGTCATGATAATTTTTAATGTAGTTATTTCTCTAACTGGACTCACCACTCGTTGTGGTGTGCTTCATATAGTGAGTCTGTTCTTCCAGCCCTCATCTCCATTGTCTCTGGGCATTATTATAATAATGATTTTTATTTTTCTTAAAACTCATAGATGAGTGAGACTATTCTGTGTCTATCTCTCTCCCTCTGACTTATTTCACTCAGCATAATAGTCTCCATGTCCATCCAAGTATAGTATAATTTCATGACTTCATCTCTCCATTGTGTGTGTATATATATATATATATACATATACATATATACACATATACCACAGTTTCTTTAGCCATTCATCCGTTGAAGGGATTTTGGTTGTTTCCAGAGTCTGGCTATTGTAAATATACCTACAATGAATATAAGTGTGAGGAAGCCATTTTGTATTGTGTTTTTGTGTTCCTAGGGTATGTCCCTAGGAGTGGTATAGCTGGATCTAATGGAAGCTCAATTTCTAGTTTTTTTTTAAGGAATCTTGTTATTGTTTTCCACAAAGGCTGGACTAGATGATATTTTCACCAGCAGTGAATAAGAGGTCTTCCTCTCCACATGTCTATCTTGAATACAGGCAGGGTGTGGGGGAGGAAGAAGATGGGGGTTTTGGTGGTGGAATGTTGCACTGGTGAAGGGGGAGTATTTTTTTATGACTGAAACTCAACTATAATCATGTTTGTAATTAAGGAACTTGAATAAAAATAAAGAAAAATAAAATAATATCTAAGAAAATCAAGGAATAAACCTAACAAGAGATGTGCAAGACTTATACCATGAAAACTTAAAACACTTTAGAAATTGAAAAAGACCTAAGAAACTCTAAGAAAAGCCCATAATCATGGGTAGAAGAATCGACATTGTCAAATGACCATGTTGGCATTTTGTCAGTAGTACCTAAACTACTAGATAAATTCAATGCATTTCTTTTGTTTTTAGATTTTTAACTAATACTTTTTATTTTGACCAAAGTGTATTACAAATCATTCATAGTATTATTTCAGGTAAATAGTGATATTGAATCAGAGGCATTCCCACCACCAATGTTGTCCTCTCTCCATCCCTGTTCCCAGCATGCATCCCATATTGCCCCTTCTTTGCCTGCACCCGCACTGCTAGTATAAGTGGTCCCTTCAGATTTTATGAGTTAAAAATTAACATTGAAAACACAGGTTCCAAATCTTCTTCATATTCCAGTCCAAAAGGGTGTACAGTACTATAGATCACATAATCCCAGGGAATCTTGACTCTTGTAGCCTGTTGGAGAGGGGGAGAATGATCTTTGAAGACTTATCTTTTTGATTATTATGACTCCAAGGGAGTTTCAACTGTGCTTTACCTTGAGACCTCTGATATATATTCTCAGGGTGCTAAGAAATAACTTATTATAAATCTCCAACAGGCTCTGGATGATATGAATTAAGATTTTATTCTGGGGCCAGAGAGACAGCATGGAGGTAAGGCATTTCCCTTTCATGCATAAGGACAGTGGTTCAAATCCTGGCATCCCATATGATTCCCCGAGCCTGCCAGGAGCGATTTCTGAGCGTAAAGCCAGGAGTAACCCCTGAGCGCTATCGAGTGTGATCCAAAAAAATTATTCTAGTGTCTTGATTTAAATTCAGTTATAATTCTTGATTAACTTACTCCTTCATTTACTCCTTTAGTCATTTGCTTATATCCATTGAATATTTCTTTTTTTTATTTAAACAAATTTATTACATACATGATTGTGTTTGGGTTTCAGTCATGTAAAGAACACCACCCATCACCAGTGCAACATTCCCATCACCATTGTCCTAAATCTCCCTCCACCCCACCCAACCCCCGCCTGTACTCTAGACAGGCTTTCTATTTACCTCGTACATTCTCTTTATTAGGATAGTTCAAAATGTAGTTATTTCTCTAACTAAACTCATCTCTGTTTGTGGTGAGCTTCCTGAGATGAGCTGTAACTTCCAGCACTTTTCTCTTTTGTGTCTGAAAGTTATTATTGCAAGAATGTCTTTCATTTTTCTTAAAACCCATAGATGAGTGAGACTATTCTGTGTCTTTCTCTCTCTCTCTCTCTCTCTCTCTCTCTGACTTATTTCACTCAGCATAATAGATTCCATGTACATCCATGTATAAGAAAATTTCATGACTTCATCTCTCCTGACAGCTGCATAATATTCCATTGTGTATATGTACCACAGGTTCTTTAGCCATTCATCTGTTGAAATGTATCTTGGCTGTTTCCAGGGTCTTGCTATGGTAAATAGTGCTGCAATGAATATAGGTGTAAGAAAGGGGTTTTTGTATTGTATTTTTGAGTTCCTAGGGTATATTCCTAGGAGTGGTATAGCTGGGTCGTATGGGAGCTCAATTTCCAGTTTTTGGAGGAATCTCCATATTGCTTTCCATAAAGGTTGAACTAGATGGCATTCCCACCAGCAGTGGATAAGAGTTCCTTTCTCTCCACATCCCCGCCAATACTGCTTGTTCTCATTCTTTGTGATGTGTGCCAATCTCTGGGATGTGAGGTGGTACCTCATAGTTGTTTTTATTTGTATCTCCCTGATGATTAGTGACGTGGAGCATTTTCTCATGTGTTTTTTGGCCATTTGTATTTCCTCTTTGTCAAAGTGTCTGTCCATTTCTTCTCCCCATTTTTTGATGGGATTAGATGTTTTTTTTTCTTGTAAATTTCTGTCAGTGCCTTGTATATTTTGGAGATTAGCCCTTTTCTGATGGGTATTGGGTGAATAGTTTCTCCACCACTGAACTCTGCTGGAACTCAAATGCCAGCACCCCTTTCTGCCTGTCTTCTGTGCTGTGCTCCATTTTCGGCCCGATTTCATCCTATGTGTGACTCATCTGCAGACGGTGGGACATAGTGACAAAACTCAATAAAGTAAATTCTTCACCTAGAATACTGCACCCAGCAAAACTTACTTTTAGGTTTGAAGGAACAATACATGGTTACACAGACAAACACCAGCTCAGAAACTTTATAGACTCAAGACCATTCTTAAAAGAAAAACTGAACGGCCTACTTTAAGACAAGACTGACCAACAGACACACCAAACTTCTATATAAAGATGACCTTAACTCCCAGGGCAATTCTTTCTCTCACTGTCAATGGACTAAATGCAATAGTTAAGAGACACAGAGTTGCTAAATGGATCAAAAAACTCAATCCAACCTTCTGCTACCTACAAGAAATGCACCTGAATAGTCAGAACAAACATAGACTCAAAATAAAAGGCTGGAAAAAAATTATCCAAGCAAACAACACCCATAAAAAAGCTGGTGTGGCCATACTAATATTAGATGATGCAAACTTTATACTTAGGAAAGTTAAAAGGGACAAAGGTGGACATTTTGTATTTATCAAGGGATACATACAGCAGGAAGAAATCAATCTCCTAAACATATATGCACCGAATGAGGGGACAGCAAAATATTTAATAAAATTGTTGAACAAATCTGATAAATAATATCAATAACAACACAATATTTATGGGAAACCTCAACATGGCATTGTTAACACTTGACAGGTCAACCAGACTGAAACACAACAGAATATACTAGACCCGAAAAGAGAAATGGAAGAAAGAGGCCTAGTAGATATATACAGGACACTCCACCTCCAGAAGCCAAGATACACATTCTTCTCTAATGTACAGGGTACATTCTCCAACATAGACTACATGCTAGCACATAAAACATACCTCCATAATATTAATAGGATAGAAATTTTGCAGGCTACCTCTGCTGACTACAAGGCCCTGAAATTATATGTGAACCACAAAGGGACACAGAAGAAAAACTTTAATACCTGGAAGTTAAACAGCCTAATACTGAATAACCAGTGGGTCCAAGATGAAATCAAAGAGGAAATCAAAGCCTTCCTAGAAACAAAGGACAATGGAGACACAAACCATCACAACCTATGGGACACAGCAAAAGTGGTACTGAGAGGAAACTTTATAGCTTTGGAAGCACACATCAGGAAAGAAGAAGGGGCATACCTGAATAGCTTAATGACACAGCTCATAGAATTAGAAAGTACTCAACAAAAGGACTCAATGCATTTCTATTCAAATTCAGATATCAATCTTTTGGAACTTTTAACAATTAATTATAAAATTTGTGTGGAAAAACAAAAGACCTTGTTTAGCAAATCCATATTTAAAAACAAAAACTGATTGGCATTTATGCACCTAACCTGAAGCTTTATTATAATGCCACAGTGATCAAAACAGCACGGTACTGAAACAAAGACAGTCTCAAATCAATGGATCAGAATAAAATATCCACTGGCATAACCCTCAAATATATGGTCAATTAGTATTTGTCAAAGGAGCCAAAATTTAAAATAGAACAAAGAAAGTCTATTTAATAAATGGTATGGAACAACTGGATAACCAGCTGTAAAATACTAAAGATTGATCCATATTCATACCTTACACAGAAGTCAACTCAAAATGGATTAAAGACATTGAAATAAACCTGAAGCTATACAATTCATTGAGGAAAACATATGCACAATACTCCAAGACTTATACCTCAAAAAAAACTTTGACTATAGAATGCCAATGGTAATAAACATAGCATCAAACCTAGATAAATGGGATCACAGCAAAAAATAAAGTTTCTGTATGGCAAAAAAAAATCACAGGCTTAAACTAGAAGACAGCTAACTGGGAAAAAATTTTTGCACTCAATACATCACATAAAGTTTTGATATCTAGGATATACAAAACACAAAGGCTAAATCCAAAAATCCTTTAAAAAATCAAAAAATGAGAAGAAATGAACAGATACTTCTCTGAGGAAGACCAACAGATAGAAAATAGACACTTCAAAATGCTCATCATAACTTATCACTAGGAAAATCCAAATTAAGACAACAATAAAGTACCATTTTACACCAGTAAAGATGGCACATACCAAACTTTATGGGAACAATTTGTTGGCATATATATAGTAAGAAAGGAACTCTCATCCACTGCTGTTGGGAATGCTACCTGGTCCAACCCTTATGGAAAAAGAGTATGGAGAGTTCTCACTAAACTCAAAATTGAGCTGCCATATGATCCAGCAATCCCTCTCTTGGGCATCTATCCCCAGGATAGAAAGACATTCTTCCAAAAGTTTATATGCACCCCACTTTTCACTGCATCACTCAGTACAATAGCCTAGACTTATAATCAACCTAGATGTCAAGCAACATATGAGTGGATCATGAAAAAGTGGTATATATACACAATGAAATACTACATAGCAGTAAGAAATGATACAATCATGCTATTTTCAGCAACATGGATGGAACTAGAAAACATTTTGTTAAATAAAGCCAGAACAAGAATGATAAATGCAAAATGACATCACTTATTATATGGTATTTAGAATAACTACACGAAGAATCACAATGGCCTATTTTTATTAATATTTTTGTGTAACACCTGGTGATGCTCAGGGGTTATTCCTGACTATGTTCTCTGATATCGCTCCTGGGGAACGTCACCAGAGCTGTGGTACAAGCTGTAGAGCACTTGCCTTATGCATGCTAGTCTAGGATGAACCGCATTTCTATTCCCCCGGCATTTAATATGCCCCCTCCAAGCCAGGAGCGATTCTGAGCACATAGCCAGGAATAACCCATGAGCCTCACTGGGTATGGCCTAAAAACCAAAAAAAAAAAATTGCTCCTGGCTTTGGGGACCATATGGGATGCCAGGGGATCAAACCGAGGTCCGTCCTAGGTCAGCCATATGCAAGGCAAACACCCTACTGCTGCACATTCACTCCGGCCCCCATAATGGTCCAAATGGTAGATATCCTAAACACCATAGTTCCCAGGGTATAGCAAGGAGAAGGAATCAAATCAAGCAGAAGAAGAAAAACACAAACCTTTACTCTTATTTATACTACAAAGAATCTTGCAACAACGGAAATAACTGTTTAGATTGAACAGGTGTTCAATCAATCTTTCAATACAAAGGCCTATAATAATTTTTTAATGTTTTTATTCACAGAATCAGGTGCAGAATATGATTGGATGCCAGGGATTTCCACTGCAGTGCTCACTATCAGTATGTTTTATTGCCTTAATTTTATTACATATAAAATAACTCAATCTTCTTTGTCCACAGAGGTTATTGAAGATATAGGTTGGACACCCTAATTTTAAAATTTAGTGCTCTATTATATTAGACTCCATAGACAATGTTCAACATGACAATGTATTGACAAAATACTCCAATTTACCCATTTCCTTTTAATTATGTCTTCTACTATGACCTAAAGCTTTTGACCATAGAGACCACTAAAATAGGCAACTGCACACCATAGTCTTTTGTTCTAGGCCCCACTACTTGAGTATTTTTTGCAAATTACCATTAGGCTTTATTTATAAGTTAAAAATGTCTATATTACTGTGTTAAAATAAGTAAATAAATATAATATTTATTTATATTATACTTGTGTGAAATAAGACTTCCTAGAATCAAATTTTAGGGAAAAATCTAATTTTATAGAAAGAGAAGGTAATCATGAAAGGTCTTCGAGAGCTTCTCAGGCAGGTCACAATAATTACTTTCTCCTATATATATTTACATAAAAATTTAGATTTATTTGGTGTTTTAGAGTTTCTGGAGAAATATTATCACTTAAAATATTTTGCATTCTTAAAAATGTAATTAGTAGTGTGGGTATACTAAAATTAACTAAAATTCTTAAGACTCATATGTGTTCTGGTTAATTTGGATATTTCAGAAATTGTATGTCACAATTTAATGACCTTCTCAAATTTTATTATAAAGTGATATTTAAATTGTACCTACAAAATTGTTATGATACATTTTTCCAAGAAATTTTGTAGGAAAAAATGGTTTTAGGTGCTACAGAGTGTAAACTCATAATGAAGCTAAGAACAAAATTGTATTGTTATGAAAAAATTGAAGATTAAAAATATCTAAATATATAATTAATTTACACAGTAAGATTTTCTATAAATTTCTTATCACTTGAAAAACATATTCCTTATTTTTACAGATTTCAATAATTTTTCCTCTGACAGATAGCGTAGAGGAAAATAGGTAAATTACTTTAATTTAATCATAAAAACAAGATTTATTACTGCAGTTTTTACTGTGCCTGTGCAAAAAATTACCACTTTTATCAAAAACAAACAAGTGTTACTGTAATTGGAAAGGTGAGAGAAAGCCATATTTTATTTCAGACATACCACTTTGTGTAAAAAAAAACAATTCTTGTTTTATAGAGGGATAATAAAACTTTCTAAGTAAAATCAGTCTCAACTTTTTGAAGCATGCAATGGGTTTGGTGTTGGGCAACTAAGTTCTGGCCAGAATATTTTAATGTGTTCTTACTTATCTATAATGGCCTTAATGAAAAGGATCTCTCTAAAGGACTCAGGTAATCTCTACTGGCCTTTAAGTTCACACCTACCTCACCACTTTTATATCCCCTCTCTCAGGTACATGACAAAACAGTAGTCCGAATCTGCCAACTAAGGGCCAAACGAAGAACTACTTCAAGTATGGTGGAAAACCAGTACATAAGATTTTGGGTCTTTCCATTTATTTGGATCTAAAGGAACCAACTCCACCACTTTATTATTAATCTCTGCAGAGACACATAGTCAACAAATACTCCAAGTAAGCCAATTTTTGAGCTGGGGTCTTCTTAGAAGGAAGGTGGTCAACATCCATTACCCTTCTGTGCTTCAGAGGTATTAACAGCTAAAGACACATCCCACAGATACTGCCACATCAGATCCTCATTCTAATGCCACAGGTATGAAAGACCTGGAGCACAGCCACATACGCCTCCACATTTTTCTTTTCCTTTTTTTAAACTTCATTTATTTATGAATTGATTGATTAATCAATTTTGGACAAACCAAAAACCAGCACGCTCAGGGGTTACTCCTGGCTCTGCACTCAGAAATTGCCCCTGGCAAATTGGGGTCCCATATAGGATGCCAGGAATTGAATCGGGTCACTCCTACAGCTGTGCTATCTCTCTGGCCCCTCCTCCACATTTTTCAATACTGACATATTAGTAGGAACACACCAAATTAATGTTAAAGTAGTACAGAAGCCATGCAAGTTCAGCAAACAAAACCAATAATAACACAGTCTGTAAAATTAAAAACAGCTTAGTAAACCTTCAGGAAAAAACTTAATGGTCCCATTGTGTAACAACAATTTTTATATATTTTCTTTTTCTGAACTTTTTATAATTTCATTACCATTTATTTTCACAAGGTATAAAGTATATCTAAAGTATATGTATAAATATTCATACATATATACACAGATATATGTATACACAGATATATACACAGATATGTGTATACAGACATATATATATATATATAAATATAAAGTATGTATAAAGTAAATGATTTGGTGCTTGCCAAAGTGGATGGGTTGGAGGTCAGTGTCAATTAGGGACAATGATATTGGGAATGTTACACTGGTGGTGGGATTGGTGTTAGAACATGAAATGCCAGAAACAACTACAATATGAGAAACTTTGTAAACCACAGTGTTTAAATGAAGCAATAATATTTTAAAAATTAAAATAAAATATTGTTCTATACCTCCCAAATACTATACCTCTCAAATACCTAAATGAAACCTCTCTCATTGGAAAACCTTTAAAGTTACAGATGCAGGTGCAGATCAGATTAAACATTCCATTTGAATTCTACACAGGGCACATGGAACGTCTGTCTGTAGAATCTCTTTTAGAGGCATTCCGTATAATTCTTCTAAATGAGACTGAGGCAATATTTAGTAGCTCCATAATTACTTCTCCTTATTCCTCTGCACCAGTGGGAGCCCTCTGCTACATCGGGGAAATGATAAAATAAAAGGAGAACAGATAGTTCTAATTGAGTGCTAACAGGACTATGGTGTTAAGAAAGTAGATTATTGGCATGGAATGAAACAAAGATGGGCCTAGGTGGAACCTAATATCCTGTATAACCCAAGGAATACCTGGAAAACCAGTTGATTTGAAACCAGAAAAATCATCTAAACATCCTTACACATTTTACCAGCCCATCTCCTTTAAATTCAATAAGCAAATGCTCACCTACCTAACCTTCATTTAAAAGGTATAAGTGGGGTCAGGTTTCTGTCCTTTTCTGGAATCTTTATTCTAAAGAACTCTCCTGCAAACTGAGAATTTTTCTGATTTATTTCCATTTCCCTTTCCATATCTTGGATGAAATTTTCCCTGAATCAAGTGGTTCTATCTCTAGTCATTTGCTATTGAGTTTGACTGCTCAGGGACAAGAACTTGAATAACTGCAATAATCTTATTTCTCTCCTCTTCTTTGAGTCATTACTGAAATTTTACCCTCAATTTTGTATTTTATTTGCTCCATGAAATTAAGTATTTTTGTTTCCTATGAAGATTTTCATTTTGTTTTTCATATCAATTATCTCTAGACTTATTTTATAATTTCAAACTCTTCAATGACAAACTCTTGCTCCTTAATAATTCTTATAAAATTAGTATATCATTCTCTAATAGTGCCAATTGATGTATTTCCTTGATCATATAATTTCAATTCATTATTTTTCAACTCCATTTTCATGACACTGAGTTAGTCTCTTGAGATATTTCTCATTCAGTGCCATTGTATTTAGTCATCTTTATAATTTGCTTAACTTTCCCACAAGTTGCTCTTGGCTTGAAGGTCTGTTTTGTTTTTCAGGACTTTCAAGTGCACAGTGGGAGAGAGATCAATTTGCTGAGTCTATTACTCCATAATGTTTGGCCTATTTCCTTCCTCTCTCTTTTCCTCCTTCCCTTCCTCCAATCTTTCACCTCTCTTTCTTCCTCCCTTTCTCCCTCCCATCCTTCTTCATTCTTTTGTTTTGTTTTGTTTTGTTTTTTGTTTTTTTTTTTTTTTGTTTTTAGGCCACACCCGGCAGGGCTCAGGGATTACTCCTGGCTGTCTGCTCAGAAATAAGCTCCTGGCAGGCACGGGGGACCATATGGGACACCGGGATTCGAACCAACCACCTTAGGTCCTGGATCGGCTGCTTGCAAGGCAAACACCGCTGTGCTATCTCTCCGGGCCCTCCTTCTTCATTCTTTTCTTTCTTCTTCCTTCTTTCTTTTTTCTTCTTACTTTTTCTTTCTTTTCTTCCTTAATCTTCCTTTCTTCTTTTTCCCTTCCTTCCATCCTTCTTTCCTTCCTATTTTTCTTCCTTCCTACTTTACTTTTCCTTCTTTCCTTCCTTTCTTCCGACTTTCTTTTTTCCTTCCTTTCTTCCTTTCTTCCTTCCTTCCTTTCTTCTGATCTTCTTTCTGTCCTTCCTTCTTTTCTTTTCTTTCTTCCTATTCCTATCCTAGGGTTTTCCCATGTTTGTGGCTGCTTAAAAGATAAACATTAATGTTTAATTCATACACATTTTACAACATGCCCATGGCATGAAATAAAATTCATCACATTGATATCTAATGCTAAGACAATATTAGAGACCAATTTCTAAATGGGAAAAATAGGTCATGCTATACATCATTAATTTGCTACTGGGATTCTCTTTATTTCTAATAACAAATACATTTTCTGTATTATATATTTTCAATATTCTATAATGGGCTTTCCCAGTACTTCCATCTTTGAATTCTTATAAACACATATTGTCTCTTTGTGATTTTATTTTTAAGTATTTTATAGAAAAGTCCAAATTAAAATAGAAAGTAGTTAAATAGTGAAAAAAAACTTAATTTGGAGAGTGTTGGTCACACCTGGTGGCACTCAGAGGTTACTGCTGGCTCTGCACTCAGAAATCAGACCATATGGGATGCCGGGATTCTAACCACTGTCAAGTCTTGAATGGTTGTGTGCAAGGCACTGTGTTATCTCTCTGCCCCAAATAATTTGAATTATTTAAGCAACTTCACCACTAAAAGAAGTCCATAGATTTTAATATGCATCATTGTACTTTCTCAAGTCCAAGTACCTTCTCAATAAATATCATAGTAACCATAGTCAAAATTAATCAGTTTTTTTTCTATTTCATTAGGATAACCAGAATTCAATGTTCATGCCTTTGAGTTCAGGAATGTTTTTCAAGTATGAAGTGGCCCAGTACCCATCACATAAGTTCATGACCCCAATATCTATCTGAAATTACATTATTGGGGCCAGAGGCCAGCTTTTCTAAAAAATGAGTGGCCTACATTTGTGTTCTAAACTGTTTCAATTTAATAATGGCAATCAAAGCTTGAAAACTGATCTTCAGTTTCTTTTATAACCTCAAATTTGATAATCCCTTCTCTACTGTAGGTTTTGGCTATCTTTGCTATGAAATTACATAGATTTGTGAAAGTAATGGAAGTAACAGGAAGACAGTTAATGTTAAATACTTCTGACATATTAAATTAACCAAGGTATAGCTGTTTAGTTGCCCATCAGGGCAAGTCATGCATATCCATTCCAGGTGTTGTGCTGTTTATTTTTTTTTTAAAAAGAACCCCAGGGATTTTAGTCCAATGTTCAGCAATATTGCTTTCAATTGTTTAATCCTTAAAAATATTTACTATTTCTGGAAGAAAAATATTGCCTGCCTTTTCTAATTGTTGTTCAGCTACCCAGTGCACTTTAAATAAATTTATTACTCTGTCTGTTATCAATTTAATTCATTCTAAATGGAGAGAAACACATAAGAATTTATAGACTCTGAATCATTTAGTAAGAATGTAATAAATTACAGTATTATTTGGCCATGAAATTAACAAGCCATAGAAACCTTCCCCACTAGCAAGGTATACAGTGATAATGAGCCGGTGATAATCATGATATAAAACACATAAACAAGGTGTTGGCATAGCTGTCAATCACTCAGGAAGAAAATAAATTCAGATGCAGTATGAGTGTGTAAGCTGTTTGAGGGCAATATATATGAATTCTACTTGATTGTCAAGATATTATGAAGCAATTTCTCTAGCTTTACTTAGAGACTTTTAGAAAATGTACTGTTAGTAAATGCAGACCTCTTCCTTAATATAAAAAATTTTAACAATGAATTCTTGAAAGTAAAATTATCAGACTTTCACCATGCTTCCAATATTTCCATGGATAATTTCAAAATGAAGGTGAATTTTTATTGATTACACAAAGTGAAAGTAATAAAGAAATGAAAAAAAAGTGCAGTCTGAAACCCTTTGAATGAATTTATGTTAATAATAGAACAAAAATTAACCTGAGCTTCCCCTAAATATCTGCCAAATAAACTTAAAGGAAAGAATGAAAAGAAACTTAGAGACCATGTTTCCTAAACATGTATTTACATAATATATACATAGACCATGTGTCCACATTCCACAGTGCTCAGGGCTTACTCCTAGCAATTTGCACCAGGCTCACTCCCAGAAATGTCAGAAAACCATATGCAAGTTCTGGAGATGAAACTAGTTTTGGCTACATACAAATATGTTCTCAATACTAACTAACTATATATACATATAGTTATATATACTTCCAAAACTGTTTGTATATTTTATCTAAATTAAATTACTTTAATATAGAGTTTTTTTCAGTATGTTTCTGAAAAAATAAAGTACTATACTAGGACAACTTTCTCTCTTGATACAATGAAGTGAGAGGTATTTCATATGGGTGGATCTTGTAGATAAAATAGTAAATAACATTTTTTCTGCCAGATTACAAGGAAGCTAAACAATGGATGGTTGCTTCTGTAAAAAGAAATCACTGACATTAAAAAGTCTTAAGATTCATGGATTTTTCTCACATTAGATTCTTTCTTAATTACTTTATTCATGAAGAAGTAATTATCCTTGGAATTGATGTAAGTAATTAAGGAGACACTATTTGAAATACTTTTTGCTTGCATATTTTTCTCTCTTCATTCACAGCAATCTAAAACATAGGAATATATAAGGCTTTTAATTTTTACAAAATTGTGCTTGTGATGAAAAAGTCACTTAAGTAAAATGTTATAAATAATCTTAGAAAATAAAAGGTATGTGTAATCCTGGAAAACAAGTAAATACTAATATTCATAAAACTTCAAATTGTAAATCTGCTACAAAATTGTTCTGTTATTTATTTTATGTAGAATGTTTTAAGATTTTCTACAATGACCATTAGATAACAATAGGCAATTACGCCACTTCTATGATCAATTATTGATTTAAAAACATTTTTTATATTCTGCAAAATGTATGCTTATATTTAGGTGCAAGCAAAGACTTTCAAGGAAATACTTAATAATGATGGCAGAACTATATATCTACCCTAACATAGTGGACTATAAAACATAGTAGATCACTCCATGTGTTCTCAAGTCACAAAACATTTATCTATTAAAAACTCATAAACACATAGTATATCCACTCGCATATGAAATAAACTTATGGAGCCAGAGAGATAATTTAGCAGGTAAGGCAATTAATTGCATTGCACATAGCAGTTTCAGGTTTAATCTGAGGCATATCATATGGTTCCCAGAGCTTTACCAGGAGTGATTCTGCACCAGGCATGCAGAACTGAAGGTAATTCCTGAGCACCACTAAGTGTGGCCTATAAACTAAAATAAACTTAAATTCATAGATAAATTACATTATAACCTGCTACACATATATTCTATTAAAACAACATAAGCCTCTCATCCATAGGTAGTTATAATTCATAACTTGCTATAAAAATAATGATTTTACCATGATTACCCCACCTTTCTTATAAAAATCCTCCCTCTTAATCTATAGAGAATAGAAAGCTAACTGAAAATTATATTAAAAAGTAGAATTACCAATATAGAAATTTGTGGAAAGAGATCAATTTGAAAGGCAGAGAAAAGCTAGCCATTTCAGGGTTTAGATAACCTGTGTGATTTACATATTCCATGATAAATCATATAATGTCATATTGTATTTGAAGCTATTGTTATCAGTAGTTTATTTTTAAACAAAGCAATAAATGCAGGAATCATTGGCTCCAAAAGCCATAATCATTTTTATTATGCCTGAATGATTAAAGGAACATTATTGGAACCATGAAAAGAAAGGCCAGACTACTACTATACTATAAACTGTCCAACTTAAAAAATGACACAAAACATAACGTTTTTCTTTGCTAAGTAGTTCCTGTAAATCCTTTGTCTAATGAAGTGCAATGATGTAGGATTAATAAATAGTATGGAAACATGCGAGCCCACATCAAGAATAATTTCAAATTTTGATAGAAAACATTTATTATAGGGCATAGGATTAAAAAATTGACTATATGACTCACAAACATTAGCTCATGTGTCCAATCAACAGGCATTCATTTTTATACATATACTGTATAAAACAGTGTGTTGTACTTTCAAAGCACAGAGCTGAAAAACAAAATCTCAGTTCTTGCCTTCCTGGAACTCATAACCCACATAAGTAGCTTCAATATAATGAACAAGGCAAACACATTCCTGCCAATGAAGTTATAATAAGCACGTGACCCATATGACAAATATAACTTTTAAATAAGCTTCACACTCTACGTCACCTTGTTTTCTATATTCTTGAACATAACCCAATGACCAATTTCTCTCAGTAAAAAAGATTTGGGGAAAATATCCTTAGTGAACAATTTCTTAAATTCTCAATCTTTCTATACGTTCTCCTTTTTGCTCTTGAACTCAAAGACCTTATTAAAGTCACTTACTCTAATCCTATTATTTTAAAATATGGCTGTTCCCACTCTGAGAATTTCTACTGGACCATAAGGTGGCAAAGCAGCACTGAAGCAGAAGCAGGTAAATTTCAAAATGACAGGTCTAAAAATATCTACTCTCCTTTTGTTCTTCAATCCCTTTGCTCAAATACTTCTGCCCTGACACATTTCCTTTACTCTTCTATGATTATTGCTCCATAAGGTTGGAGTATTTACAATTTCATCTGCCTCTGAGATCTTGATCAGGAAAATGTATTGTTCCTGATTACTTTACTAAGTTCACACTCATATTGTTAACACAGAAAATTATACTATTTCTTTTATACTTTTCTCAGTTTCATATTTCTTCTGCTTTCTTTTCTAGAGCAACACTGAAAAACTATTTTAAAGAAATAATACTCTTTTACATTATCATTTTTGAACTTTCTATATCTCCAACCGCATTTCACCCTTTTTAAATATAAGAAAAAATTTTATTGAGGCCAATTATTCTAGTTCATCCTGTCTCAAACAAATGGAGTGCAAAATCAACACAAAAGCCAATTTTATGATCTGTTCCAATGAATGATTATAGAACTCTAGTTTTACTAATTATTGGTGTGTATTAAGGTTTGATAGTGTATTAAGGGTTGATAACCATCGTGACATAAACATTAGACTTAATTTATTGTGAATTAATCATTGGAATTTACATACCTTAAATTAATGATTTCCACCAGATGCACATTATTCTGGATTAATATTCTCATTTTAACTTTATTTATTTAAAAATCTTGATTACAAATATGATTGTGATTAGGTTTCAGTTATGTAAAAAACGCCCCACTTCACCAGTGCAACATTCCCACCACCAATGTCCCAAATCTCCCTCCATTCCACCGCACCCCTACCTGTACTCTAGACAGGCTTTCCAGTTCCCTCATTCATTCACATGGTTATGGTAGTTCCCTGTGTAGTTATTTCTATAACTTCACTCACCACTCTTTGTGGTGAGCTTCATGAAGTGAGCTGGAAGGTCCAACCCTCCACTCATTGTCTCAGAATTGTTGCAAAAATGACTTTTATTTTTCTTAAAACCCATAGATGTGTGAGACTATTCTGCATCTCTCTCTCCCTCTGACTTATTTCACTCAGCATGATAGATTACATGTACATTCATGTATAGGAAAATTTCATGACTTCAACTCTCCTGACAGCTGCATAATATTCCATTGTTTATATGTACCACGTATCTTTAGCCATTCCTCTGTTGAAGGGCATCCTGGTTGTTTCCAGAGCCTGGCTATTGTGAATAGTGCTGCAATAAATATAGGTGTGAGTAAGGGATTTTTTTTATTGTATTCTTGTGTTCCTAGGGTATATCCCTAGGAGTAGAATAGCTGGGTTGAATGGGAGCTCAATTTCCAGTTTTTGGAGTAATCTTCATATCGCTTTCCATAGAGGTTGGACTAGATGGCATTCCCACCAGCAGTGGGTAAGAGTTCCTTTCTCTCCACATCCCTGCCAGCACTGATTGTTCTCATTCTTTGTGAAGTGTGCCAATCTCTGTGGTGTGAGTGGTATCTCATTGTTGTTTTGATTTGCATCTCCCTGATGATTAGTGATGAGGAGATTTTTTTCATGTGTCTTTTGGCCATTTGTATTTCTTCTTTGTCAAAGTGTCTTCCATCTCTTCTCATTTTTTATGGGATTAGATTTTTTTTCTTGAAAAGTTCTGTCAGTGTACTGTATATTTTGGAAATTAGCCCCTTATCTGATGGGGATTGGGTGAATATTTTCTCCCACTCATTGGGTGGCTCTTCTATCCTGGGCATTTTTTTTTTTAAGGTGCAGAAGCTTCTCAGCTTGATGTATTCCCATCTTTTTATCTCTGCTTCTACTTGTTTGGAAAGTGCAGTTTCCTCCTTAAAGATGCCTTTAGACTCAATATCATGGAGTGTTTTACCAATGTGTTGTTCTATATACCTTATGGTATCCGGTCTGATATCAAGGTCTTTAATCCATTTAGATTTTACCTTCATCCGTGGTGTTAACTGGGGTCTATGTTCGCATTTTTGCAAGTGGCTAACCAGTTCTTCCAGCACCACTTGTTGAAGAGGTTTTCCCTGCTCCACTTAGGATTTCTTGCTCCTTTGTCAAAAATTAGGTGATTGTATGTCTGGGGAACATTATCTGAGAACTCAAGCCTATTCCACTAGTCTGAGGGTCAGTCTTTATTCCAATACCATGCTGTTTTGATAACTATTGCTTTGTAGTACAGTTTAAAGTTGGGGAAAGTAATGCCTCCCATTTTCCTTTTTTCTAGGAGTGCTTTAGCTATTCGAGGGTGTTTATTGTTCCAGATGAACTTCATAATTGTTTGATCCACTTTTTGAAGAATGTAATGGGTATCTTAAGAGAGATCACATTAAATCTGTATAATGCTTTGGGGAGTATTGCCATTTTAATGATGTTAATCCTGCCAATCCATGAGCAGGGTATGTGTTTCCATTTCCATGTGTCCTCTCTTATTTCTTTGAGCAGGGCTTTATAGTTTTCTTTGTATAGCTCCTTCATGTCTTTGGTCAAGTTGACTCCAAGACATTTGAGTTTTTGTGGCTCTAATGTGAATGGGATTGCCTTCTTAACGTCCATCTGTTCCCTATCATTATTGGTGTATAAAAAGGCCATTGATTTCTGTGTGTTAATTTTGTAGCCTGCCATATATACTATATATAATATATGCATCTATTGTTTCTAAAAGCTTTTTTGGTAGAGTGTTTAGACTCTTTAGAGTCTTTTCTAAGTAGAGTATCATGTCATCTGCAAACAGTGAGAGTTTGATTTCTTCCTTTCCTATCTGGATTCCCTTGATATCTTTTCCTTGCCTGATCGCTATAGCAAGAACTACCGGTGCAATGTTGAAGAGGAGTGGTGAGAGTGGACAGCCTAGTCTATCCTGGAGAATAACCCATATACATTGGAGAAGAATTTGTATTCAGGTTTTTGGGGTGGAATGTCCTATATATGTCTACTAGTCCTTTTTCTTTCATTCTCTTTTCAGGGCTAGTATGTTTTTGTTGGGTTTCAGTCTGGTTGACCTATCAAGTGTTGACAGGGCCGTGTTGAGGTCTCCCACAATTATTGTTTTATTATTGATGTCTTCTTTGAGATTTGTCAATAATTGTATTAGATAATTTGCTGGTCTCTCATTGGGTGCATATATGTTTAATAGTCTGATTTCTCCTGTTGCACATATCCCTTGATTAGAACAAAGTGTCCATCTTTGTCCCTTACCACTTTTCTGAGAATAAAGTTGGTGTCATCAGATAATAATATATCCACCCCAGTTTTTTAAAGATTCTGTTTGCTTGGATGATTTTCCTCCAACCTTTGATTTTGAGTCTGTGTTTGTTCTGATTATTCAGGTGTGTTTCTTGTAGGCAGCAGAAGGTTGGATTCATCTTTTTGACCCATTTTGCCACTCTGTGTCTTTTAATTGGTGAATTTAGTCCATTGACATTAAGGGAGATGATTGCTATAGGATTTAATGTCATCTTTGTAGATGTTTGCTGTGTTTGTTGGTCTCTCTTGTCTTAGAGTAGACC
Source organism: Suncus etruscus (assembly GCF_024139225.1). Classification (NCBI taxonomy): domain Eukaryota; kingdom Metazoa; phylum Chordata; class Mammalia; order Eulipotyphla; family Soricidae; genus Suncus; species Suncus etruscus. Next base: position 73,843,446 of record NC_064850.1, read on the forward strand.
TGTCAGTTTTTACTTTAAGGCTGGCTTTTCATCTGTAAATTTTCTGAGCTGTTGTTTATCTATGAAACTATGTATCCTTCCTTCAAACCTGAATGTGAGTCAGGCTTCTCTATCTGTGGGTTTTTCATTGTAACAAGGATGTGTCTTGGGGTGTCTTTCTTCGGGTCTCTTTTAGCTGGTACCCTTCGGGCATGCAGGATTTGATTGCATGTTTTTTTAACTCTGGGAGTATCTCTTTGATGATGTCTTTGACAGTTGATTCTTCCTGGGGATCTCCTACCTGGGCCTCTGGAACTCCAATAATTCTTATGTTATTTCTGTTGAGTTTATCAAAGATTTCTGTTTTCATCTCTTCGCATTCCTTTAGTACTTTTTCCATTGCCTGATCATTTGTTTTAAGGTTCTTTTCCAATTTCTTCTGTTGTGTTGAGTTTTTCTGTATCTCATCTTTTAGAACTCCAATTGTCTCCTCAGCTGCTGTTACCCTGCTGGGGAGGCCATCCATTGAGGTTTTCAGTTGAGCTACCATGTTTTCCAGATCTGTTATTTCAGTGTGGAGTTTTCTGATTTCTGTCTTTATGTTCTGTTCAGATTGATCTATGCTTTCTCTGAGTTCTAAAAACATATTTCATATTGCTATTTTAAGTTCCTTATTTGAGAGGTTAAACAGATGATTGGAATTTTTTAAGTCATCCAAGCTTTTGTCTTCATTCTCTGTGCATGGTGTTTGCCTGCAAGGTTTCCCCATTGTCCCGCTTGTAGTGTGATTTTTTTCTGCATGTTTTGGTGGGGTTCATTGTTTAGAAATAGTGTGTGCCATGAAGCGGAGTGGACACACTCTTCTGCAGCCTCTAGATGACAGTTTTTTTTGGGGGATGTGCTTCCTAGGCCTCTGAGGAGAGCTTCAAGTAGAAGCTCTCAAGAAGATAGACAAGCAAAGCAAAGAGTTCCCTTTAAGCCCTCAGGGTCATCCAAGGCAGAGCAGGAGGGCAGAGCCAGCCAAGAACTCTCTGTAGTAGGCAGGATTGCCAGCAGGAACACTATGAAATCCAGTCTCAGGCAGCTGGAAACATCATGGCCCAAGATGGCTTCTGCACCCTTCTCACTCCTGGCAAAAACCAGCAGGAATCAGTGTGTGCACGTCCCGACCCACCTCTGAAGCAGGCAGGATCACTGACAGGATCGCCACAGGAACAAGATAAAATCCAGTCTCAGGCAGCTGGAAACACCATGGCCCAAGATGGCTTCTGTGCCCTACTAACTCCAGGCAGAAACCAGCAGGAATCAGTGTGTGTAAATCCCAACCCACCTCTGAAGCAGGCAGGATCACCAGCAGGAACGCTGATGAAATCCAGTCTCAGGCAGCTGGAAACGCCATGGCCTAGGATGGCTTCTGCGCCCTTCTGACTCCCGGCAGAAACCAGCAGGAATCAGTGTGTGTAAATCCCAACCCACCCCTGAAGCAAGCAGGATCACCTGCAGGAACGCTGATGAAATTCAGTCTCAGGCAGCTGAAAACACCATGGCCCAAGATGGCTTCTGCGCCCTACTGACTCCTTGCAGAAACCAGCAGGAATCAGTGTGTGTATGTCCCGACCCACCCCTGAAGCAAGCAGGATCACCTGCAGGAACGCTGATGAAATTCAGTCTCAGGTGGCTGGAAACACCATGGCTCATGATGGCTTCTGCACCCTTTTGACTCCTGGATTAATATTCTTTAAGTTAAGGATAGAGATGCACAAAAATATTAGGAGAAAATAAAGCAATAAATATATTTTTGGGGGGTCACACTCAGCAGTGCTCAGGGGTTACTCCTGGATCCAGGCTCAAAAGTCGCTCCTGGCAGGCTCAGGGGACCATATGGGATGCCGGAATTCGAACCAATGATCTTCTGCATGAAAGGCAAACGCTTTACCTTCATGCCATCTCTCCAGCCCCAATACATCTTTTTTGTTTGTTTGTTTGTTTGTTTGTTTTTTGGGTCACACCCGGCAGCGCACAGGGGTTACTCCTGGCTCCAGGCTCAAAAATTACTCCTGGCAGGCTCGGGGGACCAAATGGGATGCTGGGATTCGAACCAATGACCTTCTGCATGAAAGTCAAACACCTTACCCCCATGCTATCTCTTTGGCCCCCAAGCAATAAATATATTTTAGAGTACATTTTTGGGGGAAATACCTTGCAAGTTATGGAGATGATAAAGTAAAAACTCATAAGAAAGCTTAAAAGATCCAAAACTACTTAAAATGCCTTAAAGGGAAAGATCTAAAATTATTATTTCTAGGACTGTATGTATAGTCTATCAGGAAAGAGTTGCATGTTGCTGACTTGGGTTCCATTCATAGCTTCCCAGATGGGAACTAGAAATTATCCATAAGAACAGAAACAAATAAGGGTGAAGTGGGAATTGGGGGAGGGATATGGACAGTGGCAAAGGGATGAATGGGTATTAAAACATCAGGTGAAACCAATCATGAACAATTTTGTCATTTCATGAAGACTAAATAAAAAATTTAATATTTCAATTAAAAAATAAAGAACAAAAACAGTAGTAAGCCCTGAGCACATCTGGGAGTTATTGAAAAACAAAAATTATTTTCAGACCAAATAAACAATATCTACCAAAAAGAGCACTGGGCAAAAAAATATAGGAGCATGTGTTCTAATTTCAGTTACTACTGTTATCATTAGTGTGATCTGTAAACTCAGTGTGCTCCACTCTTCTTAATTATAAAAACCAATAACATTCTCTCAGTAGGAAACAACATATGTGAAGTGTTATATATCCATTATGGAAAAATACAAAACAAAAATCAAACTCTCTAAGAAAAATGGAATAAATTAAACTACTCATAAAACAATAGAAATATTCCATAATTAATAGTGCAAGGAGAAAATGGTTTTTGAAATACATCTTCTTTTGTGTTGTTAGAATGAGGATGTTGAAGCCACCATAATTAAATTATTGACTTACTCAAGAATAAAGTTATTTAAGCATGCATTCCAATTTTGACCCTAACTGCGATTTTTGGATAAACTATTTTGTTGTTCCAAACTTTATATACTTCAGACATACTAAAATAAAATATGGAGATATCTACATATAGAGATCCCATAAATGGTAGCTTGAATTAAGGGCCTCAAACACTTTGCCATTCTTCCCATCCAACAAGTGATATTTCTTTTTAAATTTGGGCAATCTTTTTATAAATTCAAGCCATAAATTAGGGATCACCAAACTATGAATTGGGGGCTAAATCTATGCAGCAACCTGTTTGGGTAAATAAATGTTTGATATAGACATGCGCATTGTAATTTTTACTTTCTGAGCTATTTTAATACCACAGCAGCAGAGTTGAAAGTTGAAACAGACAGTTCGTAAGTAAGAAGGTCTAAGGTATTGGCTATATGCCCCTTTAACAAAAAGAGTACATTAATCCCTGTTAAAAGAGAATAATAGAAAGGATTCTATGTACTTTAATTTTAGAACAGGTCAAAATATTACAAGCAATTATTCTGGTTCTCTTAGAATGTTAGATTCTGGACACTGATTTTTTTGACACTATTTGGAATATAACTACCATGTTATGAGAATGGAAACCATATGGACTTGTCCTGTTTTCAAGTCATCACATCTCAGTTGCCAGTTGCATGAGAAAAATTTATCTAGATGATCCTGGATCCTGCTATTTTGATCTGCAAGAACAATGTGTTTTAAGACATCAGTCAGAGCAAAGGCAAGCAATCTCTGGTATATACCATTTGAAGTGCTTTCCTGTGCACAGACATGAGTAAATTTTGTTAATACATAATTTGGAGTTTTATTTGTGTAATAATAAAGGGCTAATAGATCACTGTCTATTATGAAACAATAATGAAACAACTTGGTGTATGCAGAGGCAGACTCACACAATATATATTAACAAATGGATGTAATTGTATTCAAGTAAGACCTATTGAAAATAGAAATTGGGAAGGTTTTGATCAGTCAGTAGGCTATAGCTTTAGGATTCTAATTCTGGATCAATGCTTACAAAAGACTACAGTAAAATGAGCTGTGAATCAAAAGTTTCTGTTCTCACCATACCAATTTATACCATTTTATAATTTTTATTTTTATAATATATATATTAACTTATATATTACAATATAATCAAAGTTCTCTAAGAAGAAATATATATTACATATACAAAAATGTTTACATAGAAGTGTATATTGAGAAATATGTTGTAAGAAATTGTTTTCTGCAATTATTGAGCATTGCTAGATTCAAAGTATTCAAGAAGTGGTGTTCTGTTTATGACTGAAACTCAACTACAATCATGTAGAAAAACAGCCCTTAAGATGGGCTTGGATGGTGGATGGAGGCCTTTGTTCTTGCGCCCCGGCCACGTGGCTCAATCCCCCATTAACCGGCTGGTCTGAGACCAGGAAAGCAACGGGTATTGAACTCACTCACAGGCAGGCTTCCAGAGAGATAACATTTTTATTTAGCCCTAGCCAACAGATGTTCGTGCTAACCATTTACGCATTCAGCCCTGCATTCTCGCTTCTCCCTCAGCCATAGCTCTCCATCCAGGTAAATGCCAATTCCTCTCCATGCTGGCCAAAGATCAAAAAGTCCTAATCCCTTGGCCCAAAGGCCTTATCTCACCTTCCCAAGACCACTCCCAGGAATGGGTGGGGCCTTTCAAATAAAGATACAGTAATATCCACTTCCCAAGACCCCTCCCAGGAATCGGAGGGTCTCAGGTAAATCCAGGGTGGAGTCACACAATCATGCTTGTAATCATTGTGCTTAAATAAAGATTTCATAATATAAAAAAAACTCTAGAAGAATTATAAATTATTCCCAATGTAATCAGCTGGCAGAATTCCTACTTATTATGGGCAGGTAAGTTTTTTGCTTGATTAAATGAACACCATTCATTACAAAATATAAGACATTTTACAAAAAATAACATCAATTTTATTATATTAAATTACTATTATTATTTGTGGGGAATTCTGACTTGTAAGCAAAAGCTTACTCATGGCTTTAATTAGAAATCGCTCCTATATTTAAGATTTCTGGGGTCGGGCGGTGGCGCTAAAGGTAAGGTGCCTGGCTTGCCTGCGCTAGCCTTGTAGGACCTTGGTTCGATCCCCCGGTGTCCCATATGGTCCCCCAAGCCAGGAGCAACTTCTGAGCACATAGCCAGGAGTAACCCCTGAGCGTTACCGGGTGTGGCCCAAAAACCAAAAACCAAAAAAAAAAAGATTTCTGTGTACAAATATTTAAATAGCTTTGTTAACTTGATATCTAACTCATTTACATGCATTTATAAATTGGATTTAAAATTTTTCTAAATCATGGTTTGCAGATGGAAATAAAACATGTTTATATTCATTTTATAACTTGTCTTCTTAATAAATTGGTATATTGTTTCTAAAAATATTTCTATTAAATCCTTAGATTTTTCCATGAATACTAGCAGACCTTTACAAATAGTTATACATTTACATCTTTTCTAATTTTAATCCCTTTATATTTTTTCTTAACTAATTGTTATGACTAGAAATCTAAAATATACCATAAAAATATGGTGAGAATGTATATTACACTTTTCATGATTTTGAGAAAATGTTTTCAATTGTTCATCATTTAGATGCCATATGTGGGTTTGTCATATATGCTCTTTACTCTTTTGAAATATGTTACATCTACCAGCATTTGGGAAGTCTTTTCGAAAGCTCTCTTTGGGAGCCATAGAGATAATACAGTAGAGATACTTGCCTTACTAGCCTTACTAGTAGCCAATGTGGATTGATTTCTGACACCAAATGTGGTTACTAAGCCTTCACAGGCTGACACCCTGAATTCAGAGTCAGGGCTAAGCCCCGAACACTAGCCCAATTTCCCACCCCACACACAAATTTATTCTGCATATATGAATATTATCACACAACTTTTATATTTTCTTTTATTCAATTATATATATATATTATGATAATTCATTTGTGTTAGACATAAGTTCAATGATCCTTTTGATCTAACCTTGAATTCACTTCAATAAGCTTAAAATCTGCCACAAAATTAATCAGAAATTTTAACTTTTTTCTTTTTTTAATTCTGTGTGTCCTTATCTATTTTTGATGTTAGTCATCACTTTCAGCCATAAAAATGAAATAATTAATATTTTAAAGCTTTATATAGATTGGCAACAGTTATAGCTTTATGTTCAGCAGAATACACTATTATATTTAGTCTATTCATTTTACTTTGTCTTAAGTCAGTCATAAAAGTTTGTATTATTCAAAAATGATTACTCTGGGAAAGGTTTTTGGTTAATGTATCTGTTTCATGACTTATAATTAGCCTGTTCGTTTTACTTTGTCTTAAAACAGTCATGGAAGTTTGTACTAGTCTAAAATTCCCTTCTATTTTCTCTGTATTATCCATCATAATGCATAAAATTTTCTTTCATGACTACTTGTATTTCTGTGATATCTATTGCAATCCCTTCTCATCATTTTTCATTTAATTTATTTTTTGTTTTATTTTTATTATTTTTTAATTATGAGCTTAGATAGAAGTTTGTCAAACTTGTTTAGTCCATCAATGTACCAGCTATAGTCTTATTAAATTTGCTTTTGCATTTCTACTAAAACTTCTATTATTTTCTTTTAGTGACTTTGAGTTTGATGTATTATTTTTCTAGATATTTAAGATGTGAACTTATATTGATTACTTGAAGTTTTTTATCCCTTTTAGGGTTTATTGTGCAAGATGAGCAAAAGAAGAAGGATCCACACAGATGTTATCTAAAACAAGAAACGTATTTTCTTCAACCCACAAGTAATAATGTTGTATATATAGCACCACCTATGTCTTCCTTAATATATGTTAGATATGGAATTGACCTATGCTTTCTTTTTTTTTTTTTTTTTTTTTTGGTTTTTGGGCCACACCCGTTTGACGCTCAGGGGTTACTCCTGGCTATGTGCTCAGAAATCGCCCCTGGCTTGGGGGGACCATATGGGACGCCAGGGGATCGAACCGCGGTCCTTCCTTGGCTAGCGCTTGCAAGGCAGACACCTTACCTCCAGCGCCACCTACCCAGCCCCTGACCTATGCTTTCATTGGAACCAATTAAATGTAATTTAATCAGTGGGAGATTGGCATGCAAGATTAAAAGCTAAAGAGTGATCTGGAGGAAATGATTTTTGCAAGACTATAAATCCATTACACTAAGAACAGGGGAAATAAATGGGATCACAAAATGTCTCTGATCAAGCACTAATTCTACATCGCATATAAATACCAAAGAGGCAAACCACAAGTTTAATTTTAGAAACCAATGCAGAAAAATAACATTATTGGAAAAGGAATTAGTGATGATAGACAAACTCATTTTAGAGGCAATTTCTCAATAGGTTAGAATATACATATACATATATATGCAGTATGGGCTTGAGAAACTATATGACGGATTCTTTTTTTCTCAATTTTCTTCAATATTACCAATTTTTTTTTTTTTTTTGGTTTTTCGCACCACACCCATTTGATGCTCAGGGATTACTCCTGGCTGAGCACTCAGAAATTGCCGCTGGCTTGGGGGGGACCATATGGGACGCCGGTGGATTGAACCAAGGTCCTTCCTTGGCTCACATTTGCAAGGCAAACACCTTACCTCTAGTGCCACCTTGCCGGCGCCAAATATTACCAATTTTTTGTTACAGTTAAAAAGTTGTTCATGATTGAGTTTCAGTCATATAATAACTAACTCCTATCTCTTTATCACTCATCACTGCATATTTCTTCCCACCAAATGTCCTCAAATTCCCTGCCATGTCCCCCTTACCTCAACACTTTGTCATCCCCTTGCTCTTTCCCTTGTCTGCCTCAATGCAGACATTGTTTTTCCTCACTCTCTCTGCTTTTATCTTTTCCTTTTCTACACTTTGGTTTGCAATATTATTACTGAAAGGGCATCTTGTATATCACTTTATGTCCTTTCAAACCCAGTTCTTGTTCAGAGTGATCATATCCAACTATCATTTTCATAACATTTTTTAACTATTTAGAATGGTATGGGTATTCTATACAATGCTTTGGGAAATATTACCATTTTACTAATATTAATCCTCCAAAATATGAGCAGGATATTTATTTTTATTTATTTGTGTTTTATTTACTAAAGCAGTGTTTTGTAATTTTTTTGTATAGGTCTTTCACCTTTTTATTTAAATTGATTTCAAACTACCTGATTTTCTGAGGCTTTACTAAAGATTTTACTATACAAATCTATTGTTTCTAGAAGCTTTGGGGGTAAAAATTAAGATATTTTATATATTGTATTATGTCATCAAAAAACAATGAGAACTTGATTTCTTCTTTTTCTATATGGATGCCCTGATATCTTTTTTGACTAATTACTATAACAAGTACATGCAGAATTACCTTGAATAGAAGTGGTCAGAATAGGAAATTGTCTAGTGCCATATCATAGTGCCATTGAACATGAGGCTTGCCTCAGTCTTCTGGTAAATGGCTTAGACTATTTCGAATAATTTCATCAATATCTATCTTGTTTAAGTTTTTTTTAAATAAATAGGTGCTAGATATTGTCAATAGATGCTGTCACTACATTTATTGCTATAAATTGACCATATAGCTTTTTTCTTTTATTGATTATGTGTATTATATTGATTGGCTTGCATATGTTAAACAATCTTTGTGTCTCTGGAATGACTCCACCTTGGTCATGGAGTATGACCTTTTTGATGGATATTTAGATTCTATTTACTAGTCTTTTTTTTTTTTTAGTATAATTGCATCCCTGTTCATTAAGGATATTGACTTGTAATATCATTTATTTGCAGTGTCTCTATCTGCTTCTGTTTGGAGTGTTCCTGTTTCTTCAGTATGTCTTCTTTAAAGGTTTCAAAATTTCTCTACTGAATTCATCTGGGCATGTTTTTTTTTGTTTTTTATTTTTTGTTGTTTTGGGCGGGAAACGTTTTGATTACTTTTTCAATTTACTTTATAGTAATAGGTTTGTTCAGGTTTCCTATATCATCTTTGTTCAACGTTGGAAAGTTATAGGAATCCAAGAAATTCTCCATTTCCTCTGTATTCTATCGTTTTGTAGCATACAATTTTTTAAAGTAATCTTTGATTATCTTTTGAATTTCTGTAGTGCCTGCTGTGACATCCCCTCTTACATTTCTGATTTGGTTTATTACAGTTCTTTCTCTCTTTCTTTTTGAAACTTGCTAATGGCTTATCAATCTTTTTTATTTTTTAAAAGAACAAACTCATTTCACTGATCTATGAATTTACATTTGGGTTTACAGTTTATAATTTCTGCTTTAAGTTTTTATTTCCTTTCTCCTGCTGCTTAAGGCTCATTTTGTTGGTGGTTTTCCTATTTTTTAAGCTTGTGCAGTCAAGTTATTTATGTAGGTCCTTTACCCTTCCTGATGAATGCATGCAAAGTTATAAATGCTTTTCTTCTTACTGCTTTTGCTGTATCACACAAATTCTGATAAATTATGTCCTCATTCTCATATGTTTCCAGAAATCTATTTATTTCCACTTTGATTTCCTGTCTAATCCACTGGTTGTTTAGTCAGTGAGCATTTAATTTCCAGGTGTTAATATTATTTCTCCACTTCTGTTTGTAATTTACTTCTATTTTCAGTGCATGATGGTATGAGAAGTACTGTGGCCCAGTATTTGGTTTATTTTAGAGAATTCCTCATGTATACTGTAGAAAGATGTGTATATAAGTTTTTGTATATGAAAAAATATATATGTAGTTATGTATATTACATTTCTCCTTCAAAGCTAGTATATTTTTCTTGAATTTTAGCTTTGTTGATATATCCATAGGTGACAAAGCAGTGTTGAAGTCTCTAAATACTATTGTGTTGCCATTGATGTCTTTCTCCAAACTATTAGCTATTGTTTTAAGTATTTAACAGGCCCCTTTTTGGGTGAATATATGTTTAAGTGTTTAATTTCTTCCTGACATATATATTTACTTGATTATTAAAAAAAACACACTCTGTCATTTATAATCTTTTAAAATTTGAAGTCTATGTCATCTAATATTAGTAATCTGACCCCAGCCTTTTTTAAAAGGAGTTGTTTTCTTGAAGGATTGTCAATATATATAGGGGGCTTATATAGGGAGGTTGATATAGGGAGTTAGTATCAATTAAGTCTGCTAGATTGCAGTTTTTACCCACAAAATTGTGTTTTGGGCTGCTTTGCTATGGTTCTTTTTATTGTCTTAAGTTACTTCTTTTCTATATCCAGCCTTTGACTTTGAATCTATATTTGCTATGACTATTCAAATTTGTTTCTTGGAGACAGAAAAAATGTTAGATTCAATTTTTTAATCTTTTTTTGCACTGTTTCTCTTCATAGGTGCCTATAGTCCATTGACATGAGAGAAATGACTGTCGTGGCATTTTGTGCCATCTTTCATAGAAATTTAGTGTATTTTGGGAATTTGTTTTGCATAAAGTACCTTTTTCATTTCTTTTTATAAGTGCGGGTTTGAGTATGTAAAGCTGTTCAGCTTATATGTGAAGTTATGTATCACTACACCAAATCTGAAAGAGACTCTGGCTGGGTAAAGTATTCTTGGTGAAGCATTTAACATTTTGAGATTTTTCACTGTATCCCACCACTGTGTTTGGTACTTGAGGGTTGTTTGTAATAAACCTACGGTAAATATTAAGAATGTGTCTCTCTGTATAATTTTATGTTTTATTCTTGATGCTTTCGATATTCTATACCAGCTGTGGAATTAATCATTCTGATTAGGACATGTCTAGGGGTATTTCTTTTGGATCTCTTTTAGCTGGTACTTTTCAGCACCTCGGCTGTGGGTGTATGCTCTCTTCAGCTCTGAAAATTTTTCAGCAATAATGTCTTTGTTGCTTTTCATAGGGGATTTTTTCTGACTCACTGGAACACAAATTATTCTCATGCAATTTCTGTTGAATTTATCCCAATGATCTAATGTCATTTGTTATTTTATTTTGAGCAATATTTTCATATTCTGTTCATTAATCTTGAGGCTTTTTCCTTCTTCGGTAATTGTTTGAAGGTTTTCTGAATTTTATCCTCAAACTTATTTAGTCTTCAGCTGCTGTTACTCTGCTGATGAGACCTTCCAGTGAATTTTTAATTTGGCTTATAAGTTCTTCAGGTGTGACATTCCTATGTATAATTTCTCATTTTTGCTCTCAAGTCTTCCTGCTTTTCATTGGCAGTATGTTCCAGTGTTTCTTTGAGCTCCTTGAACATACTAATTATGTCCACTTTGGACACCTTTTCAGAGTTTATATAGGGAATTAGTACCGATTGAGTCTGCTAGTTGCAGTAAGCATATTAGTACTTTGGACTGCTTTACTAAGTTTCTTTTTATTCTCTCAAGGTGCTTCCTTTCTATATTACTGTTAGTCTTCTCCACTGAAGTCTTCTCCAGTGAAGTCTCAGGGAAATTTAACTGGATGAGAGATTTTCATGTAGCAACCACCTACTAAAGAAGCCATGCATCTGCGCGTGGCCTCACATGGGTGTTCAGTCTGAGTTGTTCTTAGAGCCAGCACGACCCATTCAGGTCCCACATTTGATGCCAAAGTTTCTTATTATATTTCTAACCAACTACCTATTGAACAGTATATATTTAACATGCCATTTTGAAACCTTGGTGTATAATTATAATGAGTAAAAAGGAGGGAGAATCACTAATATTATTCTTGAGCCATAATTGACATGTAGCGATAAACTTAATGTTGAAATTGGGACAAGGTATATACTAAGCACTAATATTGTCTGAAGCTATACAAAAGCTTATGGATTTTATAGGATAAAAAATAAAACATTATAGGGTAAATAAAATGTTCTGCCACTGTGCTTAACTATTTTGAAATTTTGGTTTGAGGGCAACATTCATTGGTTCTTAGAACTTCTCATATAATGGTTCTATGACCATGGAACACTTATGGCTACGCGAAAAAAACATATGTAGTATTAATAACTAAACTTAGATTGACTTTAATACTATATGTAGAACCAGTGTGCTTAGTTATTTATGACTCAGGTTATTCAATCTCATAGACTTGAAATTGATTATTTCTGTTGATAAAAATTAAATTTTCAGGCAGAAAGACACCTTCAAAGTATATAAATTATGCTTTGCAAACAGGTTGGAAGTTCAATCTCAGCACTGCAAAATCCCTCAGGCACCACAGAGCATGACTCCTAAGCAATCAAACCTAAGTATTTTCCCAGCATCATAATCTGTGAGTCAAAACCCAAGAATAAATTTTAAAAATGACTAGTAAAGTGAATAGACAATAAAAGAATGTAAATTATAATAAAAAGTAGGTGCTTGAGATAAGTTTATAAAATTAATTTTAATCTAGTTTCTTTCATGTTAATATTTACCTTCTTCCAAGTAAACTAGATAATTTTATTTTTCTTGTATTTTTTATTTATTTAGTTTTGAAGTCACATCCAATGGTGCTCAGAACTTAATGCTCAATAGGCATTCAGAATTCACTCAAAATGAGACTCAGGAGACCACATGTGATACTGGGACTCAAGTTAGGCTGGTTGAATGGCAAAGCAAGCTCCTTACTGTCTTAGTTCCTTATTACCATTTTAGAGATTAAAAATATGGGTAAAAATACCTTAGAGTTTTGGTTTCCTTTTATTTATTGAGTTAGTAGGATAATGACCTCTAAAAACGTCCCCTCCTAACCCATCTTCAACATTCGACAAATGTCAAAGAGAATTTTAAAGAATTCACTAAGTTGCAGATTCCTATACAGATCATCTTAATTATCTCACAGAAAATACAAATCCTTAAAAGAATACACTATTTGTATCTTTAATATGTGAAGGAAATGCAGAAAAATAGAAATGGTATCAAAAATGTAATATTGGGGTGTTGATAATAGACAGCCTAAGTTGAAAATTATCAGTGACCATTTTGAAGCTGGTATAGTTCAATAAACAGACTTTACTTCTACCCTGAATCTACTAAAAGGAATACAGTCGTAACTCCCTCTACTTTATATTAGTTGACCTAGCCCAGTTAAAATTTGTAACATAATAAAGTTATCTTGCTTGGGGGTTGGAGCAATGTCACTTTAAGTAAGGTGTTAGCCTTGCATGTGGTTCATGCAAACAGGTTCAATCCCAGTATTTTATATGAACCCCAGAGCCTGTCAGGAGTGATTTGTGAGTGCTGAGCCAGGAGAAAACTCTGAGCACTTGCCAGATGTAGCCAAGAAAGCAACAGGAAAGAAAAGAAAAGAAAGAAAAGAAAAGAAAAGAAAAGAAAAGAAAAGAAAAGAAAAGAAAAGAAAAGAAAAGAAAAGGAAAGGAAAGAAAAGAAAAGAAAAGAAAAGAAAAGAAAAGAAAAGAAAAGAAAAGAAAAGAAAGAGAGAGAGAAAGAGAGAAAGAGAGAGAGAAAGAGAGAAAGAAAGAGAGAGAAAGAGAAAGAAAAAGAAAGAAAGAGAGAGAAAGAAAAAAGAGAGAAAGAAAGAAAAGAGAGAAAGAGAAGAAAGGAAAGAAAGAGAGAAAGAGAAAGAGAAAGAAAGAAAGAAGAGAAAGAAAGAGAAGAAAAAGAAAGAAAGAAAGAAAGTAAGAAAGAAAGAAAGAAAAGAAAGAGAAAGAAAGAAAGAAAGAAAGAAAGAAAGAAAGAAAGAAAGAAAGAAAGTAAGAAAGAAAGGAAAGGAAGAAAGGAAGAAAGGAAGAAAGGAAGAAAGGAAGAAAGGAAGAAAGAAAGAAAGAAAGGAAAGAAAGAAAGAAAGAAAGAAAGAAAGGAAAGAAAGAAAGAAAGAAAAGAAAGAAAGAAAGAAAGAAAAGAAAGAAAGAAAGAAAGAAAGAAAGAAAGAAAGAAAAGAAAGTAAAGGAAGGAAGGAAGGAAGAAAGAAAGGAGAAAGGAAGAAAGAAAAAAGAAAGAATGAAAGAAAGAAAGAAAGAAAGAAAGGAAAGAAAGAAAGAAGAAAGGAAAGAAAGAAAGAAAGGAAAGAAGAAGAAGAAGAAAGAAAAAAGAAAGAAAGAAGAAAGAAAAGAAAGAAAGAAAGAAAGAAAGAAAGAAAGAGAAAAGAAAGAAAGAAAGAAAAAAGAAAAGAAAGGAAGAAGAAAGGAAGAAAGGAAGGAAGGAAGGAAGGAAGAAGGAAGGAAAGGAAGGAAGGAAGAAAGGAAGAAAAGAAAGAAAGAAAGAAAGAAAGAAAGAAGAAAGAAGAAAAAAGAAAGAAAGAAAGAAAGAAAGAAGAAAGAAAGAAGAAAGAAAAAGAAAGAAAGAAAGAAAGAAAGAAAGAAAGAAAGAAAGAAAGAAAAGATCTTTTATGTTATTAAACTTTTGGAAATTTTCTATTGCATAATAGCAAAGTTACAGCAGGAGATGTTGCTATCTATTTAGATAAAGAATAAATTATCCTTTTAGATCTAAACATTTACAAAAATAAGTTTACTGTGGTCCCATTTCATTTCTGAATCTATCCTACAATTAATTTACTGTCAAACTACAGCTCAACTTCTTTAGACCTATTCATCACACTAGTAGGCTTAGGCAGTTAACACAATTATGCATATCTGGTGGATCCAGAAACATACCAAATAAAACTAAAAAGATGTACGCTATGGAAGTTCTGCAAAAGTAATGAAACTACTATAGCAAAATTTTATCAGAATAATCAATACATGAAATAAATATGAATACCTTTTGACAGGTAATTATGGTGTATTTATAAGTATGAATGTATCTCTGAGAACAAATGTACATTTTGAAAACAACTAGAGTGTAACATAATTATGCTATTAAAGTAAGGAAGTGAGAAACAAATTTGTTGGATGATTTCATTCATATTCAGATAACTATATGTCAATATATATGTACATAGATAACTAATATAACTAGTATATATAAATAAAGCATAACTATTACAGCTAACTAAAGTAAAAAACTGATTAAAAACTCTCACACACTTTTTGACTCAAAGAAAACTGGTTTTCCCCAGTAGGATTTGTTATATGTGTGTGTGTGTGTGTGTGTGTTGTATTAATTAAGTTAGTAAAAGTCCTTAATGGTGGTGGGTGATAGTGGATGGATGTTAGGCCTTTCTCAGCTAGGCCAGTGTCTGCAGCTTCTTTTGTTTGGCAGGTCTGAGGGTTCAGGATAATGGCAAGGAAATTATCTACAAGCAGTCAGTAGAAGTCAGGAGACATGAAATTTTATGACAAGGTTCTAACCACCATGTGTGACTTCTAAGCTAAACAGACTCTGCATGCAACCTTTTCTCATCTCTCCATCCTGCCCCGTTCTCCTGAGGCTATTCCTGTCCTCTCCCTGAATCTTTCCCCTCCCCCACCTTCCCCCAGGCCTTAATTAGTCTACTCAGACTCCTCCCAGCTGTAGGCTGGTTTGACCATCAGGTAAGAAGGACAGGAAGTTGGGGGAGGGGTAATATGTGTGTATGTATTTGTGTATGTGTGTGTAGTGTGATAACATGGGCACTTTCCCAGTAGTGTGGAAAGTCTTATATAAAAGTATGAAACTGTAACTCTAATATGGTATAGTACTGAAATCAGAAGAAATATTCATTTCAAAAGTTAAGTGCCCTGCCCCAATCCAAAAACAAAGAGGAGGAATTTTTATAAGGCTAACAAGGCTGCAGGAGATAGACCCAGAGGCTTTTGAACTCAGAAGTCATATCAGCAGTGCCAGGTGAGAAACAGAATCTAAGTTGAACACAGTCAGTGGAGTCAATCTTCTCCACAGCCACGAACTCCTCAAACTCCTTCTAGTCACAGAACACAGTCATGGGACAGAAAACATCACACTACAACCACAACTATAGTAAAACAATGCAGGGCCCACCATGCTTAGAGAACAAATATGGTAGCTCTGATTACTCAAAAAATATCAATCACTTATTTACCCCCTCAGATAAAGACTTTAGAGAAGAAATATGGAAGATTTTCATAGAAGTCAAAAGAAATAATGGAATGGGTGTAACATGCCACAAATAAGAATCTAGAGGACCTGAGAGTAGAAATAATAAACTTTAAACAGAAATAATAGGGCTGAAAAACTTGGTAGGCAAAATGAAAACCTCATAGAAAGCCTCTCAAACAGATTTAATAGTGGCAGATGACAGAATCAGTGAGCTGGAAGATGATATGCATAACAACTCTACACAACAGAAGAGGCTGGTAAAGAGCCTCAAAATAGATGATCAGAAAGTCCTCAAAGAATGGGAAGAGATGAAAATAGAAGTCTTTTATAAATCCAATAGAAACAATGTAAGAATTATAGGAGTCCCAGAGACACAAGAAGAAAACCTCCATGAAGATCCAATAATCAAGGACATCAACACAGAGAAATTCTGAGAGTTAAAGAGTGCATGCAACCAAATCCTGCATACCAAAGAGATCCAAAGAAAAGCACCCAAGTACACATCCTAATCACAATAATCACCCCCATTGATAGGGATGAAATACTGAAAGCAGCAAGATTAAAAAGGAAAATTACATTCAAAGGAGCATCCCTAAGATTCATCACAAACTGTCACAAGAAATCTTTAAGGCCCAAAGGCAGTGCTGGGATACAGTGACAAAACTCAACTAAATGAACGCATCACAAGAGTACTCTACACAGCCAGACTTACTTTCTGGTTTGAAGGAAAGATACACAGCTTCACAGATCAAACAGCTTAGAAACTTTACTGTGCTACAGCTATACAATGTAATACTATGCAGCTGTTAAAAAAATGAAGTCACGGGTTGTTGCAACCAGGACTGGACAGTTACGCATCCTGGGACAAACAACAACCACAACAACAACAAAAACAACAAAAGCTCTAGCCTAGCTTAAGTCTACGATCTGTTCAACAAACAAGATCAGCAATTCCAGAGGCCTGACTGAGACAATCGCAAGTGAATGGATCTTCCGAAAGACTATATCCCAGGCTCCATCCTAAGAGCAACATAATGACCAAGACCACCAACTACAGAAGATGGATTAAAAAGACACTGAAGAAGCAGAACTGCTAGAACCACAAAGAAAGACTTCATCATAAGCTCCATTCCTTGAGCTGTACAAACACCAAGATCTCTAGATACAGAGGTCTGATTTTACCATACGTGACGAAGCAGAAGTCTTCCCTACACCACAAAACCACTGAGGGGAGAGTAAAATGATCATGCAAGGAGTCTATAGCTAATTCCACGACAGTATACTTCAGGGGTGGAGAAACCCTGTATCTTCTAGGCCAAGGGAATTCTCTCTATAATATCCCCAATAGTTACTGTGCCTATGCAGGGTGAAAAAGAAGAAAAAAATAAGCACAAAGTAATCATTCTATATATGTATATATATATATATATATATATATATATTGATTTTTTTGAATTCTTTATTTTGATGTAGATATTGAAGTCGATGTCTCCAATTTTATTTATTTTATTTTATTTTCTCTTTCTCTTTTTTTAACACTCTGGCATGGTTTGATTTCAGGATTGAGACTATTGTGTGGTGCTTGTCTTTATTGCTGTAGTGCTCACTGGATATTTAATTTGATATTTCTTTCTGTATTGTTATAGTGTTTCAATTACCTTTTTCATGTCCTCTCTCAAACTGAGGTTGAAAGCCTCTAAAGGACTCTGCCCATTTTCAGCTTATTTGTTTATTTTTTATTTTTATTTTTAAAATTATTTTATTTTATTTTACCCCATTCAATTGCTTTTCTTTCCTTCAAACAAAACCACATAACTTGAATTATCTAGCTCCACCTCTCAAATAGAGTGGTCAACAAGGGAGGGTACCAGGACCAAACAGATATATGATCACTAATAGTAAGCTAGACAAAGAGGGGATCACCTACTCTAGCAGCCCCGGGGATGATTGGTGGGGGATATGGGTTGCAGAAAGGGAACGGCGATGGGGGGAGGACAAATTTGGTGATGGGGTATATCCCCTGATTCAATGTTAATATGTACCTAAAAATACTACTGTGAAAGATATGTAAGCCAATATGATCAAAGTAAAAATTAAAAAATAAATGAAGTTCACAAAAATTGCTTATACATGGATGGATTTGGAGACTATTAAGTTGAGTGAAATAAGTCAGATGGAGAGAAATAAGCACAAAATACTTCACTCATCTGTGATATTTACGATAAATAAAAGGCACTATAATAATAACAATCAGTGACAATAAAGACAGGGCTGGAAAGACCAGCACTTGATAACAAGCTTATCACAGTGGTAAGTACAGTTAGACAAATAACTACTACACTAAAAACTGCTATGACAAAGATAGAGAAATGCAACGACTGTCTTGAGATAGGCAGGAGGTGGGTAGGGAGATGAAAAATGGGGAAACAATGGTGGTTGGAAAGTTGTAAACCCAGTTTCAAACATGTGTGTAACCATTGTGCTTAAATAAAGAAAAAATAAGAAAAAAATGCAATACTCCAGGCATCTAAATCCCTAATTACCAAAACAAAATAAATCTAAATGGTCCTATAAGCATAATATACACTGAATTATTTTTATCTTATAGCTTTTTATCTTATAGCTTCTATTGGCTGTGGCTCAAGGGTAAAATACATACCTTGTAGGTATATTGAGATCCTGAATTATATCTCTGGATCTGAAAAAAAAAGAAGAAATAAAGGAAAGTAAAGAAATATTTAAACTCAGATGTTTTCATTTTTACCAAATAGTTAAAAAAATCAGGTCTGGGAGATCTTACAACACTTAGAGCTCCTACATAGCATATGCAAGACTAGATTCAATTCCTAGTACCTACATGGACCTCCAAGCAATTTAGAGTACAAAACCTGAAGGCCCTTAAACCCTCATCACCTCTGGTGTGGATCTTAAGGCAGAAGAAGGGCAGAATCTGAGCAACATCATAGTCTTAGTCCTTGGCATTAAGACACTAATCTCTTCACTGAGAATCACCAACACAGTTGAACCTAGGAAATCTAAAAATTAATATGTCATTAAAATAGTAAAAAAAGTCACCATCAATTTTAAGTGATAAAAAATAAAGAAACTAAAGTAAGGAGTTTAGGAGATTGTGATATGCTGACATTGCACTCAGCACTCAGCAGACCTAAGTTTCATGATAGCCCTGCCTTACCACCACTCTATGAGTCTTTTCATAGACACTAATCTGACAAAACTTCAGGTACACTGTCATTTGGACTGATATTACCAAGTGTGGACACCCCTTCCCCCACATGCTCCTTCTTCCAGGTGGCATGGAACCTGAGAATACACCCTTAAAAGCTGTAATATCAGTAATAGTGCTTTAAATTTCTGGACAACTTCATTTATTTGATACTGTCATCTCTATAAGAATACATTAATTTCACAAATTGGACAACTAACAAGAACTTACTAAACTTTCTGCCACTGCATTAATTGTTTCATTGGAGATACAATATTTTTACAACTGTGTCTGCTACTCTAATCTTTCTCTTTTTTTGTTTTAAACTTTCTTATTTTCAATTTTTATGAGTTATTTTTATTATTTTAATGACTTTGTTCTCACTTATCTGAAAATAAATGCATTATGTCAGTTATGTCAATTATGTGATACATTTTCTTTAAATAAAGTTTTTCCCAAAACTCATTATGGGTTCCTCTGCCCATCTACTTACAGCACTAAGTTTTACAAATTTCTAGTTTCAATCTGATTCTAAATACATATGCTATGATTTGTGTTCTGTTAAGTATATTTTTTTTATTAATCCTACAGTATTTTTACAAGGGAAAAAAACTTGCAGTTATGTTTATCTAAAAATAATATAAATGTCCAATTATTGTAAGCAAAGAATTAAAGGGCCAATATAATGTGTTTTATTTTCTGATTACCTACAGATTTAGAAAAAAACTTTGGAAACCTACTCTTCCCATTAATGCTTGTCCTAATATAGCTGCAATATTTACAACCCTTCAGTAAAGAGTACCTCAAGGTATCTATTCCTGTTTCCACATACTCTCCACTCTCCTTGCTCAACACTCCTGTTATACATCAATGTACTTGAGAGCAAAATAAACATATTGACCTTCAATTCTTCTCCTTTTCAGCTTTCTTTTTATCAGGAGATGTCACCATTTAGTGCAAGGACAAATGCTTGCCTTTTGGTAAGTAATGTTGTCATAGCCTAATGCTTTTAAGAGACAGGTAATCCTCATAGGAAGGCAGGGGATAATATTCCTTCAACATGGTTGAAAAAGAAAAAAGGCATTTTCAGTAAACTAAGTTTAAAGGAAAAATACCCAAATAAAAATGGTAAGAGGAAAATAGAAAGGAAACGAGGAAGGAAACAAGGAAGAAAGGAAGGAAGCAAGGAAGGAGGAAGGAAACAAGGAAGGAAGGAATGAAGGAAGGAACAAAGGAAGGAAGGAAGGAAGGAAGGAAGGAAGGAAGGAAGGAAGGAAGGAAGGAAGGAAGGAAGGAAGGAAGGAAGGAAGGAAGGAAGAAGAAAGGAAGGAAAGAAGGAAAGGAGGGAGGGAGGAAAAAGGGAAGATTAGGCTACTTTCTTAGCCCAAAGAAATGAGACAACTTAATTAAATGAAAAGGCCTTTATTAAAATAAATAATTTAATAAAACTTTATTAAAAGAAAATACCTCAAACCCTAATTTTTATTATAACATTAGTACACTTCTAAAATTTTAGACAATTATTCTTATTTCCTATACTTACTACTCATGATGTTTTGTTTTAAACATGTAGCTTTTATAAGGTATCTCTGAAAAGAAGCTAACTTCTTGATTAATGTGTATGCAAACTTCCTGTAAGACTTACTTTGATGTGTAATATTGAGTTGCCAACTTAATATTTTTGTTTGAAAAACACTATAGTATCTTTGCTTTTTTAATATAGTTAAAGCAATAATAGCAAGCATGGTACAATGGTACTTCGTTGATTTCTATCTAATTTTGATACCTTTAAAATAATACCTTTAAAAATTAAAAATATATATATAAAATATTGTATGTGGTATGGCCTTCTGGAAAAGATTGTCATTATAATGCAGGTTTATCTAAGCCTAAATGCAGATATACATTCATATACATATATGTGTTAATGGATCTCTTTACACCCTGGGGTCAAGGAAACAATACAGAAATAAGGCACTTATCTTTCATGAATCTATGAGTTCACTCCTCATGATCCCCTAAGACTGTTGGGTGTTACCCCCAAACCTAAACCTACTCCTTCACCATGCTCCTCTCAAAATTCATATTTTCATAAGTCCATTTGACAAGTTGTGCCCAATAACAAGCAGAGAGAACTAGAGAACCAGGAGTACTTATTTAACTGAAGTCTTCTTTAACTTCCCTGTGAAAAAACAATAGCATTAATATATTCCCAACACTTTGTAAAAAACTTTGTGCTGACCAGAGGACAATCTGAGGGGAGGGGAGAGTCAGGGAATAGCAACATTTTGTATTGTTAAGCTCTGGATCTATTTAACGTTAAAAGCTGACTATATAGAAAGTTTAGAATTAATTTAGGCTGAATAGGTCTGAAATCTAGAAAATGCTGATTACTAACTGAAACCTAATAAGCCACTTCTTTCTCAAAATTGATTTCTGGACTTTGGGCATACTCAAAATTAGAGGAAATACATAGCATTTCATCAGTGTAGTGAGTTTCATTTGCTTGACAGAGAAACAAATACATCTAGTTAGTCAAAATTTTGGAGTTATATTGTTCAGCCTCTAGCAAAATGTAGCAATTAAGCACTTAAAGTGTAAATAGTCTGAACAGAGATAAAATCTTAAAGTAAAATGTATTCTAGATTTCAAAATGCTTTCAAAAAACATAATAATTATAATATTAAAATGAAATTGATGGATGCATTATGTTAAATAATGTATATTATAAAAATAAATAAATACAAGTCTATATAAAATGTATGTTGTATATCTGTATAACTCTGTGCATTTAAAATTGTCAATAATAAATCATGAAGCAGCAATAAACTAAATTATTCATAAGTGAAAACAAATTTTAATAAACTATGTTAAATCTCTATATATCAAACATTGTTTTATATCTCAGTAGAAAAGTACAATGAATAATTTGCATATGAAAGGGCAATTAACTTGAAACTATAGTTCAAATAGCTTACAAAATGTTCTTATTGAGGTTTCTTAATATAGGTTATGACCTAAACTTTATGGAACTTTTGCAGTTTGTAATTTATAATTTGAAATTTTTTACTCTCAAAAATATAAAACATGTCAAACAAAAATATTGTCACCAAAAACAAAGTACATTTTATAAATGCTTATAATTCAGTAAAAAATGTCAGATTTACCAAGAAATAGAAACATAAGACTAAATTTCAAGTAAAAATAAGCAATAAAAAGTACTAGCATAAGATATTTTGTTGACAACTAATGATTTTAAAATAGTCAAAATTATTGTGTTTAGTTAAAAGACAAGTAATAAAAACCATTGAAAAAAGTTTACTAAAGCACTAAATATGTATAAAATGCACATTGTAAGACAATGTACAGTAGCAGGAATTAAGAAACAATACATAGATTCATATTTGAACAGAAGATATGATTAAATAATTGAGAGTTCTCCCAGAGACCACAAATGACTAAAATAACAATGTAAAGTAGGCATAAAGAATTTATAGAGGGGTTAGTGAAATAGTAAGTAATGGGTAAGAGGATTGCGTTGAACTTGGCAGACCCAGATTCCATTGTAAGCAACTCAATTGTCCTGAATGCAGAACCAGAAATAAAAAATCAGGAAAAAAAACAATAAAAAAACCCTGTGATTTATGGGAAAATTTTTTACTAATATCTTTATTTAAACACTTTGATTACAAATATGATCATAGTTGGGTTTCAGTCATGTAAAGAACATGCCCCCTTCACCAGTGCAACAGTCCCATCACCCATGTCCGAAATCTTCCTCCTCTTCACCCCACCCCCACCTGTACTTTAGTCAGGCTTTCTACTTCCCTCATTCATTCACATAGTTATGATAGTTGATTAATGGGAAAATTTAAATATAAAATATAGTTGAAGTTTATTTTTAAAGAAGAGAATGTATTTTAACAATTCTAAAAACTTAATCAGTTTTAGGCAAGACTCACAAGGAAAAAAAGGGAAAATATTCAAATAAATAAGATCAAAAATTAAAGGGGAGAGATTACCCCAAGAAATCAGATACAACATGAGGGCTTATTATGAACAACTGTACTCAGTTAAATTAGAGAACCCGAAGAAATGGACAGATTTCTGGAAAAATACCATCTTCTGAAGAGGAAGAAGTGGAAAGCGTAAACAGGCCAATCACAAGTAAGGACATTGAAACAGGTATTAGGAAATTTCCCAAAAACTAAAGTCCAGACCAGATAGGTTTATCAGTGAATTTTATCAATCATTCAAGGAAGACTTACTACCATTAATTAATTAGACTCTCCCAAAACTTTGAAAAGACAGGAACCCTTTCTAATTCCTTCTATGAAGCTAATATCATACCCATCCCCAAAGCTGACAAAGATAACACTAAGAAAAAAACAACAGAACAATCTCACTAACACGGATGCAAAGATCCTTAAAAAAATCTTAGCAAACCGAATCCAACAACACATCAAAAAGATTATATATCGGGGCCGATGAGGTGGCACTAGAGATAAGGTGTCTGCCTTGCAAGCGCCAGCCAGGGAAAGGACCATGGTTCAATCCCCCGGTGTCTCACATGGTCCCCCCAAGCCAGGGGCAATTTCTGAGCGCGTAGCCAGGCGTAACCCCTGAGCATCAAACGGTGTGGCCCGAAAAACCAAAAAAAAAAAAAAAAAGAAAAGATTATATATCATGACCAAGTGGGTTTCATCTCAGGGATGCAAGGATGTTTCAACATACGCAAATCAATCAACATCATACACCATATCAAAAAGTGGATGACACCAGGAACAAACAGTTGCTTAAAAGTTGAGTAGAAATAAAACTATCAGACATAAACACCAAACCCAAAATCATCAAAACAGATCAAGACCCTCAATCTTCAACAAGTTATACACAAAGGCAATCTATTACACTAGCAATCCAGGGGACAAAGTCAGATGGTATCGAATGCATGCTGGGAACAGGGATGGAGGGAGGACAACAATGTGATGGGAATGACCCTAAATCACTCTCACTATATACCTTAAATATTATGTGAAAGAGTTGTAATTTACATTGGTCACAATAAAAATTATTAAAAAATAAAAATAAATAAAAGAAAGGATAAAAACACATGATTATGGGGCTGGAGCAGTTAGGCAAATAGTAGTGTGTCTGCCTTGCCTGTGCTAACCTAGGACAGACTCTGGTTTGATCTCTCAGCATCCCATATGGTTTCCCAAACCAGGAGAGATTTCTGAGCACATAGCCAGGATTAACACCTGAGCATCACCAGGTGCGGTACCAAAACCACCACCCCCCCAAAAAAAAAACCCCACATGATCATATTAATTGATGCAGGAAAAGCTTTTGACAAAATCCAACATCCATTCATGATGAAAACCCTCACCAAAATAGGAGTGAATATAATCTTCTTTGAGATAGTAATGACTATCTATAAAAAAATCCCACAGCCAATATTATTCTTAATGATTAAAAATTTAAAGTATCTCCACTAATGTTTGGCAAGGGGGCAAGGATGTCCACTATCTCCACTCTTATTCAAAATAGCATTAGAAGTCCTAGAATAGCAATCAGACAGGAGAAAGAAATCAAAGGAATCCAAATCGGAAAGAGGAAATCAAACTATCACTATTTGCAGATGACATGATGATATATATTAAAAGCCCTAAAGAGTCCACAAAAAAAAACCCTAGAAATAATAAACCAATACAGTAAATTGGCAAGCTAAGAAGTCAATACACAAAAGACATTTGCATTCCTTTATGCAAATAATGACTCAGAGGAGAAAGAGATCAAAGAGCCAATCACAGTTAAAATAGAGTCCAAAACTATCAAGTAGCTAAGAATCAACATAACTAGAGATGTGAGATATCTATGTCAAGAAAATTTCAAAACACTTCAGAAAAATTAAAGAAAAATTTAGGAAATAGAACATTCCATGCTTGTGGATTGGAAGAGTCAATATCATCAAAATGACCATTTTACCTAAACTATTATATAAATTTGATGCAATCTCTATTCAAATTCAGAAAAACTTCTTCAAGGACTTAGAAATATCATTATATTTTTGTTATATAATTATATATAATAAATGTTATATAGTTATATAATGTTTTTGTGGAAACATAAAACACTGAGGATAGCCAAATAAATACTGAAAAACAAGAAATTGCGAGGCATCTCATTACTGAACCTGAAGCTCTACTACAAAGCCATAGTATCAAAACAGCATCATACTGGAACAAAGACAGATTTTTCAGACCAATTTGTCAAAATAAAATATCCAATAATAAATTCCCAAGCATATGGTAACTAATTTTTGACAAAGGAGCCAAGAATCTGAAATGGAATAAAGACAGTCTTTTCAACAAATGATGTTGAATAAATGGATAACTATGTGTAAGAAATTAAAGATTAATCCATATCTTACACAAAAGTCAAATGAAAATAGATTAAAGACCTTGAGATTAAACCAAAATTCATAAAGTTCCTTGAGAAAAACATAAACAGAACACTCCAAGACTTGTATCTCATAGAATTCTTCAATGATAGGATGCCAATGGCAAGAATTATAGCATCAACCTTGAATATATGGGCTACATCAAACTAAAAAGTTTCTGTATGACAAAGTAAATAAAAACTAAAATTAGAAGGCAAATAATTAATTGGGAGAGAATTTTTGCACTCAACACATCAGATAAAGAGTTGATTTCTAGTATATACAAAGTACTCACAAAGGTTAACTCCACAAAAATCAAAAACCCCATCAAAAAATGAGGAGTAGAGATGAAGATGGACAGGTACTTCTCAGAGGAGGACCAACAGATGGCCACCAGACACATGAAAAAATGTTCATCATCACTTATCCTTAGGGAAATCCAAATCAAGACAACAATAAGTATCATCTTACACCATTGAGGATGGAACATATCAAAAATACCGGGAACAATCTCTTTTGGCAAGAATGCAATAAAAGGTAGGAATGTTGCCTGATCCAATGGCAATGGAAAACAGTATAGAGGGTTCTCACTAAACTCAAAATTGAGTTGCCATATGACCCATAATCCTTCTCTTGGAAATTGATCCCCAGGATAGAAAAAACACTAATCCAAAGAAATGTATGCATACAAGGTAAACAGATGGGACTATATTAATCTGAGAAGTTTCTGCACCTCAAAGGAAATAGTGCCTAGGATACAAAATCCACACATAGAATGGGAGAAATTATTTACCCAATACCCATCATATAAGGGGCTAATATAGAAGATATATAAGTTACTGACGAAATTTAAGAATAAAAAACATCTAACCCAATAAAAAATGAGAAGACATGAACAGACACTTCCTCAAAGAAAAAATACAGGGGACAGAGTGGTGGCTCAGAGCGGTAAGGCATCTGCCTTGCCGGCACTAGCTTAAGACAGACCCTGGCGTCCAATATGGTCCCCCAAGCCAGGAGTGATTTCTGAGCACATAGCCAGGAATAACCCCTGAGCATCACCGGGTGTGGCCCAACCCTCCAACAAAAAAAGAAATACAAATGGCCAAAGGGTACATGAAAAAAAACTGGCATCACTAATCATCAGGGAGATGCAAGTCAAAACAATGATGAAGCACCATCTCATGCCACAGGGACTAGCACATATCACAAAGAACAAGAACAATAAGTGCTGACTGGGAATGTGGGGAGAAAGGAACTCTCATTCACGGCTGGTGGGAATGCCAGCTAGTTAAGCCCTTATGGAAAACAATATGGAGATTTTTCAAAAAAAAACTGAAAATTGTGCTCCCATTTGATCAGCTATACCAAACCTAGGGATATATCCTAGGAACTCAAAAACACAATACAAAAATTCCTTCCTCACATATATATTCATTGCAGTGTTATTCACAATTGCCAGACTCTGGAATCAACCAAGATGCCCTTCAACAGATGAATGACTAAAGAAACTGTGGTCCATACACACAATGGAATATTATGCAGCTATCAGGAGAGATGAAGTCATGAAATTTTATTATACATGGATGGACGTGGAATCTACTATGCTGAGTGAAATAAGTCAGAGAGAGAGAGATAGACACATCTATGGGCTTTAAGAAAAATAAGACAATGAAATAATTTCCAGAGATGAGGGCCAAAAGACAGGCTCACTTTATGAAGCTCACCAAAATTGTGGTGAATGCAGTTAGAGAAATAACTACACTGAAAACTATTATAATGCCAGTGAGTGAGGAAAGTAGAAAGCCTGTCTCGAATACAGGCAGGAGGTGGGAGTGGAGGGAGATGGGAGTATTGGTGATGGGAAGGTTGCAATGGTGAAGGGTGGTGGGTTTTTTTATGACTGAAACCCAAATACAATCATGTGTGTAATCACGATGTTTAAATAAAGATACTATTTTAAATAAAATAAAATTACAAGACATGAAACAAAAAATCCAAAAGGAAAAAAGATGTTGCCTATAAATATCTTAAAATTATAGCAAGAAGACACTAGTATAGTGTCTTTCAAACATTCTTCACAATTTTTGTAGTTTAAGCTGCTCATGACTAATAAAAAAATCAAACAGTACTTGAAGTGTCTTCATGAGGCAGAAAAATTCCACTTTTTAAAATCAGGGATTCAGAATTTTATCACTGATTGACTTTATAAGCAATGAATTGAGTTATCTTTGACAATCATAAAAGAAAGACTCAGTTTTATTTTACCTTTCCAGTGCAATCAATACAATTTAAATTGAAGATTTTCCTGGAAAAGAAAAAAGGTTGCTGACCTAACTTGTTGGTCAAATAAAAATACTATGCATAATGACTTGACCCCCAACTGACCTGGCTAATGGTAAGCTGCTTCAAAATCTAACTCATTTTAGTTGTGGAAATTATAAGCTCAAAAAAGTCAAAAATATTTATATGCATAATCATTCTTAGGAGCCATAGAGATAGTACTAGATTGTACTAGAGTACAGTGTTTTCCTTGAACACAGTACTATCACAATTTCTATCTCTGGCACCACATATGGTCTCTGAAGCTCTTGAGGAATGAATACTGAACACAAAGTCAATAGTTTGCCTTGACATAACCAAGTGAGACCCATACCCCACACCCAATTTGTTCCTAGACAAATACTAATTTCAAGATATACTATAAAATAAATATATCAGAAGTGATCCAATTGAATCATGTTCTTTCTTTTAAGAGAAAAAGATAATATGTATATGACAGCAGGTTACACTAATAGAGCAATATAGTATTAGTACAAAAATATTTTTTGTAGGAGAAAGGCAATTTATTTTTATAATAGCCTACTTAAAATATCAACGTTAATAATCAACAACAGTGAATATACTTATCTGGTTTGTTACTGAGTTTATATTATTTTTCTGGAAAAGGTTATGAGATATCTAGGGTATATATATATGTATATGTATATATATATATGTATGTATGTAAAGACATATATATATACCCTGATAACTCTCCCACCATTTTTAAGAACATTATTGGCTATATATTGAATTCCATTATTTTCTTTCATGGACAAACAATTCACTTTTCAGTGCGCAGGTAGAATCTATTTGTGCGTGCATATGTGCATTGTGTATGTGTTTATGTTAATTCTGATATGATAATTTATGATAATTTCATAGGGATGTTGTCTTCCTGCCTTTGGGATACTTAAGGAAATGTCCATTTTTTCTTAATTATTTCCTAAAAAGATTCTCTCTATTTATTCTTCTATAATTCCCAAAACCCCATATGATTCCCTGATCTCTGACAGGAGTGAGCCCTGAATACCTTCAGGCATGGCCCAAAAAGAAATAAATATTAAATGTTGGAGGAAGGAAAGTAAGATATTCCATGACCCAGAGGACAGCGTATTAAGGAAAACTATTTAAAAAATGACACAGCATAAGTTTATGGTCCTCTCTTTGCATTCAGATTAGTTTAATTTTGGCCTGAGGAGCTATGTTGTACCGACAAAGGACTATAGTTAAGAGTGAGAGCCATAGGTCAGATGTTTCTTGACATAATTACCCTAATGGTTTTTTAGGGTGTTGTGTCATTTAAGCTGTCCACAGTTTATGATTATTGGAAATGCTTTAGAGTTTGAAATTTATGATTAATTTTTAAAATTTAACTTAGAATTTACTCTATAGCAGGGGTCTCAAACTCTCGGCCCAAGAGCTGCAAATGGCCCTCCGTACAACATTTTGTAGCCCTGCCCTAGAGGAATCTTTTTTTGTTTTGTTTTGTTTTAGTTGTTTGGATCACACCCCCCAATGTTCAAGGTTTACTACTGACTTTGCACTCAAGGATCACCCCGACTTTTCCTTCTGCGGCCCCCAGGTAAATTGAGTTTGAGACCCCTGCTCTATAGTGACCCAGGTGAGCCAAATCTAGGGATTATTTCTTTAATAATTTAAGACTACTCTGTATTTTACAAGACAGATATTGAGCATTATGCCCTCCCAAGAAAGATATCAATAAGAAACGGTGTAAAAATGAATTGAAGTTACTAATACTTTATGTATAAATTATACCTTTCTGGATACATTGAGTCAGAAGAGATGAATTTAATACTATCTTCATGAACATTGAAAGTCACAGCTTTGCTAGGGGAAATTTAACTCAAAGAAAAAATAGTTGCTCTTACCCAAGCCTGCCAATGGGCAGAAGGACTTATAATAGATATACTGATATTAATTATGTATTTAATCACAATGCTCATGCATTTATTTGGAAAAAAAAGAATTTTAACAACTAAAAATTGGCCAATACAGCATAGTGAGGACATTGAAACACTATTGTAAGCAGTGCAGATTTAAAAATAAAATGGAGGGATTGGAGCGATAGCACAGTGATAGGGCTTTTGCCTTGAACTCGGCTGAGCAAGGATGGACCTCGGTTCCATCCCAGGAATCCCATATGGTCCTCCAAGCCAGGAGCGATTTCTAAGCACATAGTCAGGAGTAACCCCTGAGCATCACTGGGTGTGGTCCCCAAATAAAAAAATTAAAATTAAAAAATAAAGTATACACCGCAGGGTGCATATTCTGTCCTAAAACCCAAGCATCCAGGGAACACCATCCTTCTGTTCTGCAACACCATATCACACCTCTACTTGTTTTCAAATCCATACATTTTGTAAACCCACAACTGAACGGATTCTAGCTTGTCCTCACAAAAATATTACTACATATATTTTCTTTATTGAAGATAGGTGGAATGTATTACTCCTATTTCTTAGGCAAATATGATATTAAATCTTAGATAAATCAATGAAGTAACTAAAAGACAATTTCCTGGGTATACAGAAATAACAGTGCACGATAAGGAAAATAATATAAACACTATATATATTAGTAGTAGTCTTCTTGTATAAACAACTAAACAAATCAGTTTTTAATAAAGGGGAATCTAAGCCTATCTCATTAACACCAAAAAAAAATCAAAGAATATTGGGGGAAACTAAATAATTTAGCTGTAGTCACAGAAAGTTACAGAAATCCAGGCAAGTCCTATGCTCATCAAAACTCTTTTTTTTTTTTTTTCATCAAAACTCTTGAACCTGGTTAAGGAAGATGTAAACTTAACACTCAACTGCACTACCAAAATAAATTATTTTTTCGAGTATAATGTGCACCCATGTATAAAGCGCACCCCTAATTTTCGATTACAAATCGGTATAAAATTTTTTCACACCAAGCATTATAATTGACAAAAACGTTGTCGAACATGTGTGACCAATATAAAAACCATTTATTGACAATGTAAACTGGTATAAACACAATACCGAAATAAAATTACCGGTAACGATATTTATTTAAAATGCTTCAAAGTCAGATTTATCATCAGATACAATAAAGAGTTGTTCCCTATTTCTCGAGTTACTTTTACATTTGCAGGAACATCTGTTTCTCCAGTTTATTCGTTTTCTTCTGAGTCTGAATTCCACAGCAGGTCGTCTTCTGTGCCTTCCATTTGCTTGCTGATGCCTGTCTTCAAAAAACTCTTGATGATCATTTCTTTGGTATGTCTTCCCATGATGTTTTAACCCAGGATCTCAAGAAGTTGGCCAGGTTTCTTGAGTTATTTTTTTTTTCTTCGCCCTTGCATACAGTGCGCGGCTGCAGCCTGGAAAAGACGCAGTGTGAACTTAACAATTCGCCTGCGCCTTCATTGGACCTGCCACCATTGCCACCCGACCCCAGCCCTCGTTTATAAACACGC
This sequence comes from Suncus etruscus, assembly GCF_024139225.1. NCBI lineage: Eukaryota > Metazoa > Chordata > Mammalia > Eulipotyphla > Soricidae > Suncus > Suncus etruscus. The sequence continues at coordinate 73,874,873 of NC_064850.1, forward strand.
ACCCAAATTTTGATTTCTTTTTTTTTGGTAGAAAATTTTGCGCATTATACTCGACTAAATACTGTAATTAAAAGTTGACCCAAAAAAAGTTAGTGAGTTGATAGGGCACATATAGTATGTGTCTGTAGCATTGTGGGACTCAGTAAACTTGTATGGCTTTATATCTCATCTGTCACTCACGTAACTCTGAATATCTAGAAAAATCTATCACTTTAAAGCTTTTTATTTAACTCAAGACTAAGATAACAACAAGTATGAAGTTATACTCGTATCAAGCTAGTAACATATGAAGTGTACGTAGTGTAGTTTCTATTTTGTGATGAGAATTTATAAATGTTTATTATTTTCAGCTTCAGAATTGATAAATAATAGAAAGTTGCATAATGATATATACATTAGAATTCTCCAAAAAGACTCACTATCTCCTTTTCTCTTTCTTTGTCTCCCATACACTCGTGTACACACACACACACACACACACACACACACACACACACACACACACACTTAACCTGGACTTTGTAATTTGTCATTGAATTGCTGTTTGCAGAGTAACTTATAAAAGTGTTTTGTGAACAAATAATCATATTTCCTATCAATATACCATTTTGCGTATCAGTATTCATGTTATCCTACACTTGTGTAATTCTGGACTGCATTGCGATCTTTTCTTTGTCTCTTTTCCCAAATGCATCTTTCAGTAACTTTGGGAAGTAGAATGTCCAATGACCACTCCACAAGATTTAAAATTATGTATTCAAGGATGCTTAGAAATCGCAAACAGTATTGAGCCTGGGACAGGTAATAGAAGGTTACTAGCTATCTAAGGGGTCCTTGTTAATTTATTTCCTCACATAAAATCAACAGATGTCTTTATTGCTATAAGAAATAGCCACACCAATTTGTTAGCAAAAGGAATGAAGCAAGAAAAAAAAATTCTTTGTGATGTGTGCCAATCTTTGTGGTGTGAGGTGGTACCTCATAGTTGTTTTTATTTGCATCTCCCTGATGATTAGTGATGTGGAGCATTTTTTCATGTGTCTTTTGGCCATTTGTATTTCTTCTTTGTCAAAGTGTCTGTCCATTTCTTATCCCCATTTTTGATGGGATTAGATTTTTTTTTCTTGTAAATTTCTGTCAGTGCCTTGTATATTTTGAAGATTAGCCCCTTATCTGATGGGTATTGGGTGAATAGTTTCTCCAATTCAGTGGGTGGCTCTTGTATCCTGGGTGCTATTTCCTTTGAGGTGCAGAAGCTCCTCAGCTTCTTCACAAAGAAAGAAAACAAGCAGTGTTGGCTGGGATGTGGAGAGAAAGGAACTCTTATCCACTGCTGATGTGAATGCTCTCTAGTTCAACCTTTATGGAAAGCAATATGGAGATTCCTCCAAAAACTGGAAATCGAGCTCCCATATGACCGAGCTATACCACTCCTAGGAATATACCCTAGGAACACAAAAATACAATACAAAAACCCCTTCCTTACACCTATGTTCATTGCAGCACTATTTACCATAGCAAGACTCTGGAAACAGCCAAGATACCCTTCAACAGATGAATGGCTAAAGAAACTGTGGTACATATACACAATGGAATATTATGCAGCTGTCAGGAGAGATGAAGTCATGAAATTTACCTATACATGGATTACATGGAATCTATTATGCTGAGTGAAATAAGACAGAGAGAAAGTGAGAAAAATGCAGAATGGTCTCACTCATCTATGTGTTTTAAGAAAAATGAAAGACATTCTTGCAATAATAATTTTCAGACACAAAAGAGAGAAGGGCTGGAAGTTACAGCTCACCTCAGGAAGCTCACCACAAAGAGTGATGAGTTTAGTTAGAGAAATAACTATATTTTGAACTATCCTAATAATGAGAATGTATGAGGGAAATAGAAAGCCTTGCTAGAGTACAGGTAAGGGTTGGGTGTGGAAGAGGGAGATTTGGGACATTGATGATGGGAATGTTGCACTGGTGATGGTGGTGTTCTTTATATGACTGAAACCCAAACACAATCTTGTAGGTATCAAAGTGTTTAAATAATATATATAAATAATAAAAAATAAAAAAATTGATTATGTATATAAACACTTTACCCTTTCACTAGGAATTTCTATATATTATATTGGGACAATGCAGTCAGAGCATATTTTTGAAATCTCCATACTTGGAATACTCAGATAAGTTTCTAATCAACTTGAGATCAGTTATGACATTTTTTTCTGAATGTTCTGATTAATTCAGGTGTATGAAAAATGCTGGATTGTTTTGCTTATACCAGATTAAAAAACCCTCAAATAATTTTAAATTATTCATTAAAAACATGATGAAAATACTATTGGTAGTTAATTCTTAAAATTATTTAAAGAGTGGGGCCAGAGTGGTGGCACAGCTATAGGGCATTTGCCTTGCACAAAGATGACCCAGGACATACCTCAGTTCGATCCCCAGTGTCCCATATGGTCCCCTGAGCTAGGAGCAATTTCTGAGTGCATAGCCAGGAGTAACCCCTGAGTGTCACCAAATGTGGCCTCAAAACAAAAAAAATTATTTAAAGATATTTTAAAATATTTCATACACTTAAAATTAAAAATCTTGTTTTAAATTCTTTAAATTAAAAATTAATTATGCAAGCACTAATCAGAGAAAGTAAACAATCATTTCATAAGATATTCAACAACTCAAAGATGAGTACAGAGGATAAGATATTTTATACAAATAGAATTGAAGTAGTTAAATACATTAGCAAGCTAAAGTAGCAGAATCTCACAGAGAAAGACACAAATATTTGAACTTGAAGACAAAAATATACAGCAACATTGATAAGGAGGTAAAAATATGAAAGAGAGACAAATGGATAGGAGAAAATGTGAAGTACTATGGAACAACAATAAAAAAAGAACAATCTTCAAATTATAGGAATACCAGAAGGTAAAGGAAAAGAGAAAAGAGAAGCATGAGTGGTAGGAGAGATAAGAGCAGAAAACTTTCTCACATTTTGCCTAGAGGCAGCTTTGTACAGCTGAGGCCAAAAAAGCACCAAACAAAATAGACTTAAAAAGAGCAACACTAAGATACATAGTAATAAAAATGACAAAAACTAAAAAAGAGATAAATTTCTTAAAGCAATAAGGGACAAGATAAACATTAATTATAAGAGAAATAATATAAGGATAAGGACATCACCAGGACTTTTTTTTAAAGTGAAGACAGGCACTTCCCTCCTGCTTTCTTATACTTCCTGAAACCCTGGCAACCCAAACCATGCCCGCAAATGCTATGGTCAAGGCTGCATTAAGCCAGCTGCTAGACTTACACTGTTCTGAAAAACATGTAAACCAAGGTATGAAAATTATGGGTATTCCAGCTGCAGAGCTGAATGCTGTCAGTTTTAGGAGATGTAGGTCAAATATACACCCTGCCATACTTTTGGCCCTGCTTCATTACTCTTTTATGGCTCTTTGCAGACACCAACCTGAACAAAATTTTATCTATGCAGTTATTTGACTGACATGATCAGAACTTTTTAGTAATGAGTGTGGCAGCCTCCCCAACTTTTTCATACCTTTGGCCTGGCAGCAGAATGCTTAACAAAGGCCACTGTATCAGCAATAGTGCTTAAATTTCATAGACAACAAACCTATATACAAATAATGAATCAGAAAATAAAATGATTAAAATATATATCCCATTTAAAATTGTGTTCAACAGCATCAAAGTCCCAGAAAACAACTTAAAGAAAGTGGTGAGAGACCTATACCATGAAAACTTAAAAACACATAAGAAAGAAATTGAAAAAAAAAAAAAAAAACCCTGAGGAAATGGGAAACCATTCTGTGCTTGTGGATTTGAAGAATCAATATTATAAAAACTATTATATAGTTAAATTCATCTTTTTACAAATACATACAATCTTTAAAGACTTAAGGCAATTAGAAAGTTAGTGTGGAATCATAAAAGACCCTGGATAGCCAAAACCATACTTAAAAATAAGAAACTGGGAGGCATTTCATTACCTATCTTGAAGCTATACTCTCAAACAGTAGAGATCAAATCATTGCAGTACTCCAATCAAGACAGAATTTCTGACCAATAAATCAGAATAGAATAACCCACGTCAGGACCAGAGAGCTAGTATGGAGGTAAGGCATTTGCCTTACATGCAGAAGGTGGTGGTTCAAATCCTGGCATCCCATATTGTTCCCTGAGCCTGCCAGGAGTAACCCCTGAGTGCTGCCAGGTTTGACCCAAATACCAAAAAAAAAAAAAAAAAAAATAGCCCAAGTCAAACCTTGATATTATAAACTAATATTAGGTAAAGGAACTAAGAGCATTAAATGGAATAAAACAGCTTGTTACAAATACTTTTGGGACAATTATGTAAAATCATGTGATAAATTAAAGCTAGATCCATATTTCATACCTTACATAAAAGTCAACTCGAAGTTGATCAAAGGCTTTGGGAACAATCCTAAATATATAAAGTACATTGAGAAAAATATTGACCAAATGCTCCAAGACCTAGACCTCAAAAATTTTTCAATGAGATGATGCCATTACAGAAAGAATACAGTATCAAAATTAAACAAATAGGGTTATAGAAAATAAAAGATTTCTGTATGTCAAAAGAAATATGGACTAAAACAGTGAACTAACTGAATGTAGAAATAACTAACTGAATGAATATTTGCATTTAACAAACAAATAAAGGTTTTAGATGCAGGGCATATAACTCACTCACAAAAATCAATTGAAAAAGTCTAACAACCTTATGAAAAATGAAGAGAGGAAATTAAAAAACACAATTCTCTGAGAAGATCAATGTATGGCTAGCAGGCACATGAAAAACTTCATCATCATTTATTACTAGGAAAATATAAATCAAGAGGACAATTTTACACCAATAAAATGACACATGTCAAAAATACTAAGAGCTATCTTTGTTGGCCAATGTGGATAAAAAATACAATTCTCATCCATTGCTGGTGGGAATATTGTCTGATAAAATGCCAATTGAAAACAGTATGGATTTTTCTCAGTGTATTTAGAATTGAGCTGTTGTATGACCCAAAAGTTCCACTTTTGGATATCTACCCCCAAGACTTAAAAACATTATTCAAAAGGACTTATGCCCACCATTATTCAGTGCAGTGGTCAGCACAATAGCTCATATTTGGAATCAACATAGATGTCAAATGACATATGAATTGATTATGCAATTCATTGTAACTTAAGAACTATAAGATATCATGTTAAATGAAGTAAGCCAGAGAATGATGAACATATATTGATATCAATTATATGTGCTACTTAGAATAACTTAATAAGGGAATGGGATAAGAATAAGGGAATTAAATAGGTGGATATGTGGACCAGAGCAATAGTATAGTTAGTAGTATGTTTATCTTGCACACAGCTGGCCCTGCTTTGACCTCCCACATTCCATTTAATTCCCCAGGCATAGTCAGGATTTAATGTTGGGTGTAAAACCAGTAGTAACCCCTGAGCACTGCTGGATATGTTCCCTGAGCCAAAAAATGTTAAAAAAAAAAGGATTAGTACCTTTATCAAGTATAGCTGCAGAGTGCAGAGAAGATAAAAAGAGTAGACAAGAGTGTAATAGAAGGAGGAGAAGCAATGTGAGCGTAAGGATTAAAAGGATTCAGTTTCACTAATGGTATTGAGGAAGGATCGAACTAAATATCTGAACTACAGAGTTAGTGACAATGAAATCAAGATACCCAAGCAACAAAACTTAAAAAAGTGCCTGTCAAAATGGCAGGTTGGATGTGAGCAAGTGAGGATCCTCAGAACATTGATGCACAGATGTTAACACCGGTAGACAGATCAATGCTAGAACAACACATGTCTAAAAATCAACTATAAATAACTTTGTAAATTATGGAACTTTAATAAAATACATTTTAAAGTAAATATTGATATCATTAACAAAAATAGTCAAATAGATATTATAGAAAGACTGTGCATAATTCTTGTTCAGTTATGGAGCTCATCCAAACAACTTTTATATTCATGAAAAAACAGCAGAAGAAGAGCTCAGTAATTAGTAGATAGTTTCCCAAAGGAACCAATGAATGGTTTAATTAGACAAGGTAAATTCTTTATTCCTGTTCCAATGCAGTGGAAAATTGTTAGAGCATTGTATAGACTTCCACATTCAGAAGATATGCTTTAATAACATTAGCAAAAGCTATCTTCCATGGAAAGGGACTAAACAGGGCAGTAAGAGAGATAAGTCAGTTCTTTTTTGTCTGATGCTAACAAATCTATCTCTTTTTCCAACTTCATATATCTGCTCCTTATTTAGCTCTATTTATTCCAGGGTGAAAGTCATTAATATGATTAGTCAAGTTAAATTACTAGTTAAAAACACATTTCTAGATAGTTGATATTCCTCCACAATTTAGTAGGTCATGCTCAAAACCTCACACTTCATACAACTGAATTCATTGGTCATTTCTACAAAGTTTTTGTTCAATCAATACAGTAAGCCAGGGATAATATTAGCCAAAAAATGAAAAGCTGGCATACCACTTACTCTTGGTATCTAATTCACTTAAAACACTAGTATAAATTTTACCCCAACTCTTTTTTACAGAGAGCCCTGTATGGAATCCTGAGCATATATGTAATCATAATAATATGAATATTTTGATTATTTTTATTTTGCCATTTTCTTATATTTTCACTGATTATTATTATAAATATCCAAGCATTTCCATGACCATTTAATTACACTAATTTCATTTTATATTGTCAAGATTTTCACAAAATTTTAAACAAACAAAAAGTAAATTTAGAAACAGAGTAAATTTTATTTATCTAAAATATTCAGCTGATTAAATTCAGTAACTGTCTAAGAATTTGTACCTAATTCATGACTGGAAAGGTGTAGGCTTCTTTTCTTACATGTGGTTAACCCAGCTTCAATTCCCAGAATCCTAAACGGCACTCTGAGCACTGCCATGAGTGATCCATGTCTGTGAAAAAACTCTGTTATGTATAGCCTAACAAATTTAAAAGATGCTAGTAGGATTATATAATAGGATAAGTGTAGAATAGCAGAATAAACAAAATCAGATGCAATGTTTCTACGAGAAACAGATGCTAATTATGGATAAAGTTTGGTAAATTTATAGCATTTAGACTAAAATAAAGAAGAGTACAACTCCAGATTTCAAAAACTAAAAGAAAAGTAAAATAAAAATATAAAAATATATTCTAGTTTTTACAGGATATTTAGAATAAGTATTATGTAGTTGGGATTGATACTAGAATCTAACATCACCTTAATGCTGGAAGTTTAGATTCAAAATGGGAAAATATTGAAGCTCTAATATTTACAAAATGCATAAGATCCTTGAGAAACTTCTGAGAATATTGGAATAGCCCAGAGGAAGTAAAGATAAATATTGGTGTTTTCCTCAGAAATAGCTTAATAGAGTATTAATAATTCTGAAAAATAATCCTACCATTGTCAAAATTGTGGATTACAAAGCTATAACCTATTTTATGTACTATATACATCAGAAACTTCCAGGTAAGTAAATCAAAGTAAATATAGTGCAAGATGGTCAGTGGGACTGTGTCAAAAGCAAAATTAAAACCATAATCAGTAAGAGTAGGGGAGATTATTTCATATTCAGGAGTTCATGCATTTGGATTAAGTCAAACTAGAACACCAAAACTCCCAACTAAGAAAACTGAGGTGGGCAATAGTGGTCCCCTTCATAACTGAGCCTATGAAGAAATATGTTCACAAGTTCTAGCACTGACCTCTATGGATTAGTTTCATAAGTTGACCAGGAGTATTCCCCAGTTGCTATAGTACTGCTTGGAAGGAAATCACTCACTCACACACACACACACACACACACACACACACACACACACACACATCTCTTTCTCTCACACACAAACACATAAACACAGAGAACAAGAATAAGAAAATGAAGGAAAAAATACATTTAAAAAGAGTCAATTGTATCTCACTGAAAATGGCAATTTCAAGGAAGTGACTTCAGTTAGTTAAAAAACATTAAGTTCATTTCCACATTATTGAGAAATTTTTTAGAAATTCTCAAAATATATGCAGTTTATTTATACATTACCTATAACAATACTCAGAACTAATTTATATAAAATATTATATGCAAAAAATATGTAAAAGTTGCTTGAATGGTCAGGCTCTATGATTCATTCTTTACAACTCATTCTGTTGGACAGATTCAAAGGTACTGGTTCAATAGTTTTATGGTTGTTATTCCTCAAAAAAAAAAGCTAATATTATATAAAAGGGAGAAGGATTAGAAAGATAGCACACTAGATAAGGAACTGGCCTTGTTTTTGAGGAGACAAAGGTTTGATCACTGACACCACATATAAATCCCCTGAACCCCAGCAATAGTGATACCTGAACACAGAGCCAAGAGTAATTCCTGAAAATAGCTGAGTGTAGTCCAATACTTCTCCAAAAACTAAATAATATTAAATGATCTAATGTACTTATTTTAATAGTGATTTATATCTACTATCTTTAGAATCTTTTCATTAAAGAGTATTTATTAAGGCAATTGAAGTGGAATTTGTTCATTTGTTTAGATATTTAAAAGTTACCTTTAGGTTATCTTTGGATCATCTGTTCTATTTTATGTAAATCTTCAATAATATAAAAATATAATTATTTTGTCATATGAATATGAATTACAAAAATCTAGCCCTGAAGAAAATTTTATTTTGAATATATGTGGTATACTAATGAGAGAGATAATTTATTTTATAAGAGTCTAAGTTCAAAATAGCTTTTCTTACAAAATCAAAACTAATAAAAAGCAAAGAAAGAATTGCCTATAATATCTTGAGTATATTAAAAAATGTACATTGTTTGGGGCCGGAGTTGTGGCACAAGCGGTAGGGCTTGCATCTGCTAACCCAGGACGGATCTCAGTTTGATGCTCTGGTGTTCCATCTGGTCCCCCTAGCCAGGAACAATTTCTGAATGTATAGCCCAGAGTAACCCCTGAGCGTCACGGAATATGGCCCACAAAACAAACAAACATGTCCATTTTTCATGTCTAACATTTAACACAGTTAAATAATATATATCTTAGTATTTAATTTTCTTCAAGAACCAGAAGAAATTATTATAAATTATTCTTGGTTAAGAGTTTTAGATGAACATGAATTAAGGAACTACATGAACTAGATGATGAACTAGATGAACATGAATTAAGGAAATTTTGGACACCAGTAAACCTAAAACTCAATCACTGATGATCTATTTTCTCACTTCTAAACTAAATGTGGCCTGAAAGCTATTCTCTGACATGTTAGCTTTTGAAAATTTATTTTCACACATTTTAATATATTTAATTTCCATTGAATGTTTGAAAATTATGTCTATTTTATACATTATCATCCAAACTTCAAACTGCTGAAGTCTCTTGTCAGTTAGGGTTAATATCTAACAGCACAAGTGGAGTTTTAGATCAGTATACTGGCTAAAAAGAATAGTAAAAGAATTGAATTAAATTTTTCAACAAGCATGTTTGTTTGTTCTCTAAATTTTTACTATTATTTTTCACATTACTATCATTTTTTACCTCACTTGTTCTGGACTTTAATCTCTTTTTACATTTCACTTGTATTCTAGTAACCTTACTTTTTCCATTTTTCTTATCCCTATACTAGAACACAGCACTATGTATAGTCTTTTTTATTGTTTCTCTTTCTTATTCTAAAAAATACACATAAAAATGATTACTTAAGATACATATTTATGGGACCAGTGAGGTGACACTAGAAGTAAGGTGTCTGCCTTGCAAGCATTAACCAAGGAAGGACTGCGGTTCAATCCCCCAGCATCCCATATGGTCCCCCCAAGCCATGGGCAGTTTCTGAGCTCTTAGCCAGGAGTAACCCCTGAGCATCAAATGGTTGTAGCCCCAAAACCCAAAATAATAATAATAATTAATAATAATAATAATAATAATGAGAAGAAGAAGAAGAAGAAGAAGAAGAAGAAGAAGAAGAAGAAGAAGAAGAAGAAGAAGAAGAAGAAGAAGAAGAAGAAGAAGATAGAGTTTTATTTCAAATCATGCCATTTGAGGAAAAATAGTTGGAGCTCAAAGAAATTATAATAAATTACAAGACAAAAGATAGTAAAGACAATTATTGGATATGTTTTGTGGGATTACAGGAGTAAGCCCTTAGCACAGTGATAGCAGTTCCAATGGTAATTTTAGGAATGGCTTCTCCTAGCTGTGACCTGAGTGTGACAGCAGTTTGTGTCAAGTACCACCAGTTCCCATTGTGTTTCTGATATGATGGTATATCATCAAAGCTGAACCTCTGTGAACCCTTAAACTCAGTGTTTTGTCTTTCTTTTCTTCTTTCTTTTTTTGGGGGGGGGGAGGGGAGGCACACCAAGAGGCTCTCAGAGGTTACTCCATGCTCTGCTCTCAGAAATCGCTGCTGGTAGGCACAGGGGACCATATGGGATACAGGGATTAAACCAGGTCAGTTCCAGGTAGGCAGCATGCAATGCAGATGCCTCTCTGCTGTGCTATAGCTCTGGCCCCTGGTCTTTTAGATTAAAACTTAAGTTTGGTTATACAGAAAAGATGGACTAGACATCATTCCCACCTACAGTGAATGAGAATTCCCTTCTCACCACATTCACACCAGCACAGTTTATTCTTGTTATTTGTGATGTGTAACAGTCTCATTGTTACAATGAAATCTCGTTGTTTTTATTTGTATGTCCTTAATTATTAATGATGTGGAGCAATTTTCATGTGTTCTTAGACCACCTGTATTTCTTCTTTGAATATGGGATTAAGGGATTGATCCGTTCCCACCTCATTCAATACACACCACTGCTACTCATTCCTTGGAAAAGCTTTGAATGTATCACCTTGGATTGGTGTTGAAGAAGTAAGCCCTTACTTTTCTGGAACTATGTAGAGCTGGATGCTTTTCTAGGAGCTAAGTTTATGTGGGAAGCTACTTGAAATCCTTTTCTGTCTCCGTGTGTGTGTGCGTGTGTGTGTGTGTGTGTGTGTGTGTGTGTGTGTGTGTGTGTGTGTGCGTGTGTGTGCATGCGAATTATTTTTAGACTGCCATCTGATTCCAAACCCACATCTCTCCAGTGTTCTGATGTTGGAACCTGAGGACTTAATTCAATATAATGGTGCCTGAACAGGTACCTGAAATGTAGAATAAAAATGTAAAATATAAAGTTTATGAGTTGGGTGAGGCTGCCCCTGGCACCATGTTTCTAACTCCTCAGGTAGACAGGTCTGATGAAGCAGTTAGTGGTGAAAAAATAATACACAGCAGTCAGAAAAGACATTTATTGGAGTCAGCTCACTTTATTTTCTCATGGCCTTTCTCTGCCATGTGCTGCCTAAGCAATGTGTTTATTTTTTTTTCTCTTTCTAGCCCAAAGCCAGTATTTTTTTATTTTCTATTCAGAACCTCACACTCCAGGGTGGGAGAAGGCCCAGTAATCCAGTTGAATTTTTATATACCAAAAGAAAAAGTTAGGGAAATAGGAAGTTGAGGAAAGTTTGAGGAAATGTCTGTCCATTTCTTCTCCTCATTTTTGGATGGGGTAGTTATTTTTTCTTGTTAAGTTCTGTCAGTTTCTTGTATATCTTAGATATTAGCCCCTTACCAAATGAGCATTGAGTAAGTAGTTTCTCCCATTGTGTGGGTAGCCTTTGAATCCATCATTATTGCCTTTGAACTTTGAAGTGCAGAAGATTTTTAGTTTAATCTAGTCCCATTTATTTATGTTTGCTTCACTTGCTTCATCAGTGGTCTTGAATATGTCTTTAGTCTTAATGTCATGGAATCTTTTGCCTACATTTTCTTCTATGTACTTTATGGTTTCATGTCTAATATCAAGGTTTAGTACATTTTGATTTGACCTTTGTTCATGATGCTAAAGAGAGTTTGAATTCACTTTTTTGTATGTAATTGACTAGTTATTCCAATATCATTTGTTGAAGAGGCTTTCCTTTTTCCACTTTGTATTTTTGCTCCTTTTCAAAGATTAATTGATTGTATATCTAGAGATAATTTCCTGAATACACCAGTCTATTTCATTGATCGTAGGGCCTGTCTTTATTACAATATCATGCAGTTTTATTTTTAAAAAAATTTATTAATTGATTGATTGATTTTGGGGCCACACCCAGTGGTGTTCGAGGGTTACTCCTGACTCTGCACTCAGAAATTGCCCGTAGCAGGGTGGGGGACATATGGGATTCCAAAAATTAAACTGGGTCCCTCTCAGGTCAGCCAATGCAAGGCAAATGCCCTATCACTGTGCTATCTTTCCAGCCCCACCATGCAGTTTAAATAACTATTGTTTTATAGTACAATTTAAAGTGTTGGGAAATGATGCCTACCATCTCCTTTTCCTACGGATACACTTAGATTTTTGTGAGTGATTTTTGTTCCAAATAAATTTCAAAAGTGTTCAATCCACATCTTTGAAAAATAGTATAAGTAGCCTCAGAGTGATTGCATTAAATCTGTAAAATGTTTTGGGACATATTTTTATTTTAATAGTTAATCTTCCTAATTAATGAGCAGGGTATGTCATCATTTCCTTGTGTTCACTTTTATTTCTTGAAATAATGTTTATAATTTTATTTGTATAAGTCTTTCACCTCTTTAGTTACGTTGATTCCTAGGTACTTGATTTTCTCAAAAAAACTAAAAATTGAGCCCCCATATGATCCAGCAATACTCCTTCTGGGGATACACACTAGGAATACAAAAACACAATACAAAAATACCCTCTACTCTGATGTTCAATTCAGCACTGCTTACAATAGCCAGAATCTCTAAACAACCTAAGTGTCCACCGAAAGATGAGTGGCTAAAGAAACTGTGAATGAAATATGATGCAGCTATTAGGAAAAAATGAACTCATGAAGTTTGTTTATACATGGAATGGGTATAAAGATTATTATGCTGAATAAAATTAGTCAGAAGGAAAGTGATAGACATAGAATGAGAGTAATAGACATAGAATAGTCTCACTCATATGTGGGATATAAGAAAAATAAAAGACAGTATGGAAATACTATCCAGAGACAATAATGATGAGATTCATGTAGACTAAATCATAAAAAGAAGCTTGATGTAAAGAGTGGTAAATTCAGTTAAAATAGAGAGGGGTCTCTTATGACAATGATAGCTAGAATTTATCACTCTGAATTAAAAGCCGGTGCTGGAAGGGGATAAGTTGACATGCATAGAAATTTCTCACTCACAATAAAATAAAACACAGTATCAGAGAGGAAAGAAAGAGAGAGAGAGGAAGAATGAAAGGGAGAGAGAAATAGAAAAGCAAACTGCCTGCCACAGAGAAAAGTGGGGGTCAGAGTGGGAAGGAAATGGGGGACATTGGTGGCAGAAAAGTTGCATTGCTTAAGGGTGGTGTACATTCTGTGACTGAAGCCCAACTATGAACTTTTCAGTCACCACAGTACTTAAATAAGATAATTATGTAAAAAATTAAATTTGGGGTCATTTGGGGCTTAGCATATAACTAGGGTGTTTGTCTTACACACATATGATCCAGAGTATATTCTTGGTATCCCATGTGGTTCTAAGTTACTTTTATGTTCAAAGGCTAGTGATGTCTCAGTAGGAAGTACCTATTTTGAATGTGAGGCCATATATTACATATTGCATATGTAATATTAATATTGCACAACTCTAAAATTGGTCCATGATTCATTGTCACTTGAAATTCCTGGCAATGGGAGTATTGGATCTAACAGAATAGTCTCGCTGATCTATGGGTTTTAAGAAAAATTAAGAACATTATTGTAATAATCCCCAGAGACGATAGAGATCAGGGCCAGAAGGAACAGCTCACAATATGAAGCTCATCACAAAGAGTAATGGTACAGTTAGGGAAAAAACTACACTAACAACTATCATAAAAATCTTAATGAATGAGAGAAGTAGAATGCCTGTCTCAACTAAAGGCAATGGTTGGGAAGCATTGGTGGTGGGAATGTTGCACTGGTGAAGGGGGGTGTTCTGTTTATGACTGAAACCCAACTACGATCATGCTTGCAATCATGGTGCTTAATAAAGACTTTGTATATTGAAAAAAAGGTTAATTTTAATTGGTCAAAAGAATGTAATTATATACAATCAAGTACCCATTAGCAAAATGCCTATTATATTTCAAACTTATAAATATTTACACAGCTATTAATATTTTCTTTTGGTGGTTTCCAATAAAACTATTAGGCCAAAAATAATAAAATAATAGTATTTTAATACTTTGAGTCTGAATTGAATTTTCTTTTTTTATTTAAACAAATTTATTACATATATGATTGTGTTTTGGGTTTCAGTCATGTAAAGAACACCACCCATCACCAGTGCAACATTCCCATCATCAATGTCCCAAATCTCCCTCCTCCCAACCTAACCCCTGCTTGTAGTCTAGACGGCTTTCTATTTCCCTCATACATTCTCATTATTAGGATAGTTCAAAACTTAATGATTTCTCTAACTAAACTCAACCCTGTTTGTGGTGAGCTTCCTGAGGTGAGCTGTAACTTCCAGCTTTTTTCTCTTTTGTGTCTGAAAGTTACTATTGCAAGAATGTCTTTAATTTTTCTTAAAACCCATAAATGAGTGAGACCATTCTCTCTCTCACTCTCTCTCTCTCTCTCTCTCTCTGACTTATTTCACTCAGCATAATAGATTCCAGGTACATCCATGTATAGGTATATGTACCACAGTTTCTTTAGCCATTCGTCTGTTGAAGGGCATCTTGGTTGTTTCCAGAGTCTTGCTATGGTAAATAGTGCTGCAATGAATATAGGTGTATAGAAGGGATTTTTTTTATTGTATTTTTGTGTTCCTAGGGTATATTCCTAGGAGTGGTATAGCTGGATCATATGGGAACCCAATTTCCAGATTTTGTAGGAATCTCAATATTGCTTCTATAAAGATTGAACTAGACAGCATTCCCACCAGCAGTGGATAAGAGTTCCTTTCTCTCCACATCCCCGCC
The DNA here is from genome assembly GCF_024139225.1 of Suncus etruscus. Lineage (NCBI taxonomy): Eukaryota > Metazoa > Chordata > Mammalia > Eulipotyphla > Soricidae > Suncus > Suncus etruscus. The sequence goes on from NC_064850.1 coordinate 73,889,957, forward strand.
AACACTGCTTGTTCTCATTCTTTGTGATGTGTGCCAATCTCTGAGGTGTGAGGTGGTACCTCATAGTTGTTTTGATTTGCATCTCCCTGATGATTAGTGATGTGGAGCATTTTTCATGTGTCTTTTGGTCAATTGTATTTCTTCTTTGCCAAAGTGTCTGTCCATTTCTTCTCCCCATTTTTTGATGGGATTAGATGTTTTTTTCCTTGAAATTTCTGTCAGTGCCTTGTATATTTTGAAGATTAGCCCCTTGTGTGATGGGTATTGGGTGAATAGATTCTCCACTCAGTGGGGGGCTCTTGTATCCTGGGCACTATTTCTTTTGAGGTGCAGAAGCTTCTCAGTTTAATACATTCCCATATGTTAATCTCTGCTTTCACTTGCTTGAAAGTGCAGTTTCCTCTCTGAAGATGCCTTTAGTCTCAATGTCCTGGAGTGTTTTACCTACGTGTTGTTCTATATATCTTATGGTTTCAGATCTGATATAGAGGTCTTTCATCCACTTGGATTTAACCTTTGTACATGATGTTAGCTGGGGGTCTGAGTTCAATTTTCTGCAAGTGGCTAGCCAGTTGTGCCAACACCACTTGTTGAAGAGGCTTTCTTTGCCCCATTTAGGATTTCTTGCTCCTTTATCAAAAATTAGGTGATTGTATATCTGGGGAGCATTTTCTGAGTATTCAAGCCTATTCCACTGATCTCAGGGCCTGTCTTTATTCCAATACCATGCTGTTTTGATAACTATTGCTTTGTAGTAAAGTTTAAAGTTGGGGAAAGTAATTCCTCCCATATTCTTTTTCTCAATGATTGCTTTAGCTATTCTAGGGTGTTTATTGTTCCAAATGAATTTCAAAAGTGCCTGATCCACTTCTCTGAAGAATGTCATGGATATCCTTAGAGGGATCGCATTAAATCTGTACAATGCTTTGGGGAGTATTGCCATTTTGATGATGTTAATCCTGCAAATCCATGAACAGGGTATGTGTTTTCATTTCCGCATGTCCCCACTTATTTCTTGGAGCAGAGTTTTATAGTTTTCTTTGTATAGGTCCTTCACATTTTTAGTCAAGTTGATTCTAAGATATTGGAGTTTGTGTGGCACTATTGTCAATGGGGTTGTTCTCTTAATGTCCATTTCTTCCTTATTACTATTAGTGTATAGAAAGGCCATTGATTTTTGTGTGTTAATTTTGTAGCCTGCCACCTTGCTATATGAGTCTATTGTTTCTAGAAGCTTTTTCGTAGAGACTTTAGGGTTTTCTAGATAGAGTATCATGTCATTTGCAAACAGTGAGAGCTTGATTTCTTCCTTTCCTATCTGAATTCCTTGATATCTTTTTCTTGCCTAATCACTATAGCAAGTACTTCCAGTGCTATGTTGAATAGGAGTGGTGAGAGAGGACAGCCTTGTCTTATGCCAGAATTTAGAGGAAAGGCTTTTATTTTTTCTCCATTGAGGATAATATTTGCCACTGGCTTGTGGTAGATGGCCTGAACTATATTGAGAAAGCTTCCTTCCATTCCCATCTTGCTGAGAGTTTTGATCAAGAATGGGTGTTGGACCTTATCAAATGCTTTCTCTGCATCTATTGATATGATCATGTGGTTTTTATTTTTCTTGTTGTTGATGTTGTGTATTATGTTGAAAGATTTACAGATGTTAAACCAGCCTTGCATTCTTGGGATGAAACCTACTTGATCGTAGTGGATGATTTTCTTGGGGTTTTTTTTTTTCTTGTTTTTTTTTTTTTTTTTTTTTAGGGCTACACCCATTTGATGCTCAGGGGTTACTCATGGATAAGCGCTCAGAAATTGCCCCTGGCCTGGGGGAGACCATATGGATGCCGGGGGATCGAACCGCAGTCGTGGTCCTTCCTTGGCTAAAGCTTGCAAGGCAGACACCTTACCTCTAGCGCCACCTCACCAGCCCCAGATGATTTTCTTAATGAGGCTCGGAATCCTATTTGCCAGGATTTTGTTGAGGATCTTTGCATCTGTATTCATCAGCAATATTGGTCTGTAATTTTGTTTTTTGGTAGCATCTCTGTCTGGTTTATGTATTAAGGTGATGTTGGCTTCATAAGAGCTATTTGGAAGTGTTCTGTTTTTTCGATTTCATGAAAGAGTCTTGCCCGGATTGGTAGAAGTTCCTCTAGAAAGGTTTGAAAGAATTCATTGGTAAATCCATCTGGGCCTGGACTTTTGTTTTTTGGGCAAAGATTTGATCACTGTCTTAATTTCCTCAATAGTGATGGGTGTGTTTAAATATGCTACATCCTCTCCATTCAACTGTGGAAGATTATAAGAGTCCAGAAATTTATCCATTTCTTCCAGGTTTTTATATTTAGTGGCATAGAGTTTCTCAAAGTAGTATCTGATTACCCTTTGGATCTCTACCATATCAGTATTGATCTCTCCTTTTTCATTCCTAATACAAGTTATCAAGTTTCTCTCTCTCTTTCTCTCTCTCTTTCTTTGTTAATTTTGCCAGTGTTCTATCAATCTTGTTTATTTTTTTAAAGAACCAACTTCTGCTTTCGTTGATCTTTTGGATTGTTTTTCTGCTTTCCACTTCAATGATTTCTGCTCTCAGCTTTCTTATTTCCTTCTGTCTTCCTATTTTTGGGTCCTTTTGTTGAGTACTTTCTAATTCTATGAGCTGTGTCATTAAGCTATTCAGGTATGCCTCTTTTTCTTTCCTGATGTGTGCATGCAAAGCTAGAAATTTTCCTCTCAGTACTGCTTTTGCTGTGTCCCATAGGTTCTGATAGTTTGTGTCTCCATTTTCATTTTTTCCTAGGAAGGTTTTGATTTCCTCTTTGATTTCATCTTGGACCCACTGGTTATTCAGTATGAGGCTGTTTAACTTCCAGGTATTAAAGTTTTTCTTCTGTGTCCCTTTGTGGTTCACATATAATTTCAGGGCCTTGTGGTCAGCAAAGGTAGCCTGCAAAATTTCTATCCTCTTGATATTATGGAGGTATGTTTTATGTGCTAGCATGCAGTCTATGCTGGAGAATGTATCATGTACATTAGAGAAGAATGTGTATCCGGGCTTCTGGGGATGGAGTGTCCTGTATATATTTACTAGGCCTCTTTCTTCCATTTCTCTTTTCAGGTCTAGTATATTCTTGTTGGGTTTCAGTCTGGTTGACCTGTCAAGTGTTGACAATGCCGTGTTGAGGTCTCCCACAATTATTGTGGGAGATTTTTTAACAATTTTATTAAATATTTTGCTGGCCCCTTATTCGGTGCATATGTGTTTAGGAGAGTGATTTCTTCATGCTGTATGTATCCCTTGATTAATACAAAATGTCCATCTTTATCCCTTACAACTTTCCTAAGTATAAAGTTTGCATCATCTAATATTAGTATGGCCACTCCAGCTTTTTTATGGGTGTTGTTTGCTTGGATAATTTTTTCTCCAGCCTTTTATTTTGAGTCTATGTTTGTTCTGAGTGTTCAGGTGCATTTTTTGTATGCAGCAGAAGGTTGGATTGAGTTTTTTGCTCCATTTAGCCACTCTGTGTCTCTTAACTGGTGCATTTAGTTCATTGACATTGAGAGAAAGAATTGCCCTGGGAGTTACTGCCATTTTTATATCAAAGTTTGGTGTGTTTGTTGGTCAGTCTTGTCTTAAAGTAGGCTGTTCAGTTTTTCTTTTAAGAATGGTTTTGAGGGGCCGGGTAGGTGGCGCTTGAGGTAAGGTGTCTGCCTTGCAAGTGCTAGCCAAGGAAGGACCGCGGTTCGATCCCCCGGCGTCCCATATGGTCCCCCCAAGCCAGGGGCGATTTCTGAGCGCATAGCCAGGAGTAACCCCTGAGCATCAAACGGGTGTGGCCCAAAAAAAAAAAAAAAAAAAAGAATGGTTTTGAGTCTGTAAAGTTTCTGAGCTGTTGTTTGTCTGTGAAACCATGTATTGTTCCTTCAAACCTGAAAGTAAGTTTTGCTGGGTGCAGTATTCTAGGCAAAGCATTTATTTCATTGAGTTTTGTCTCTAAGTCTCACCACTGCCTTCTGGCCTTCAGTGTTTCTGGTGACAGGTCTGCAGTAAATCTCAAGGATGTTCCCTTGAATGTAATTTCTCTTTTAGATCTTGCTGCTTTCAGAATTCTGTCTCTATCTGTGGGATTCGTCATTGTGACTAGGATGTATCTTGGGGTGGTTTTTCTGGGGTCTCTTTTAGTTGGTACTCCTCGGACATGCAGGATTTGATCACATGTATTCATTAGCTCTGGTAGTTTCTCTTTAATGATGTTCTTGACCGTTGATTCTTCCTGGAGATTTTCTTACTTTGTCTCTGGGACTCCAATGATTCTTAAGTTGTTTCTGTTGAGCTTATCATCGACTTCTATTTTCATCTAATCCCATTCTTTGAGGAATTTTTCTATTGTTTGATTGTTTGCTTTAAGGCTTTTTTCCAATTCTTCTGCTGTATGGAGTTGTTATTCATCTCATCTTCCAGTGTACTAATTCTATCCTCAGATGCTGTTAACCCATGGGAAAGCTCATCCATATTTTTCTTCAATTCATATACTGAGTTTTTCAGACCTGTTATTTGACCTAAAATTTCAGTTTGGAGTTTTCTGATTTCTATCTTCATATTCTCTTGATTCTTATTAGTGTTCTCTTCTATACTTTCTTTGAGTTCTTTGAACATCTTCCATATTGTGATTCTAAACTCCTTATCTGAGAGACTGACTAGTTGGTTGGTCATGTTCAAGTCATCAGAGTTGCTTTTGTCATTCTCTATTTCTGGCGCTGGCCTGCGTTGTTTCCCCATTGTCACACTTGTATTGTGGGTTTTTCTACGTGTTGTGGTTGTATTCATTGGCTAAATGATGTGCATGGCCAGGAAGTGAAGCGGAGCGGCCATGCTCCTCAGCTCCACCCTTTCTGGGCTTGTAACCTCACCTCCAGGGAAGGCTCCAGAAAAGGCGAGCAGTCTGCAGATGGGCCACACACAGGATGAAATCAGGCCGAAGATGGAGCACAGCACAGAAGACAGGCAGATAGGGGTGCTGGCATCTGAGTTCCAGCAGAGTTCAGCGGCATCCCCTTTCTTGGCATGTAAGCTCCCCTTCAGGGAAGGCTCCAGGGACGGCGTGCCTCTGCAGGTGAGCTACACACAGGAGGAAATCAGGCTAAAAATGGTGCACAGCACAGAAGACAGGCACATAGGTGTGCTGGCATCTGAGTTCCAGCAGAGTTCAGTGGCTTCCCCTTTCTAGGCTTGTAAACTCAACCATTTTTTACTCACTCACTTGCTCACTGGGTAGCTTCAGAATGCAGTTTTTTTGGGGTTTGCTTCCCAGGGCTCTGAGGAGAGCTTGAAGGATTCAGGAAAGACAGAGGAGCACAGGACAGGGTTCTCTTTAGGTTCGCAGCTTCCTCAGAAGAAGCACAGCAGGGCGGAGACTCCACAGGTGAAGCAATCAGCAGTGCCCTGTGGCAGTCCCCACAGTCAGCCATTTTTTACTCACTCACTCGCTAGCTTGGTAGCTTCAGAATGCAGGTTTTTGGGGGTTCGCTTCCCAGGGCTCTGAGGAGAGCTTGAAGGATTCAGGAAAGACAGAGGAGTACAGGACAGGATTCTCTTTAGGTCCTCTGCTTCCTCAGAAGAGGCACAGCAGGGCAGAGACTCTGCAGGTGAAGCAATCAGCACTTCAACTGGCAGTCCCCACAGTCAGCCATTTCTTACTGAATTGAATTTTCTATATGAGCTAAATCAAGCCTGTGGTCATTGGTTTTAGCTGATACATACTTGAAACATAAAATATTATAATGCAACATTGCTTCAGTAAAAAAGAAATTAAACTTTAAAAAAATAAAAAAGTGACCCTGGATAGCACCACAAATAAAAATATATAAACCTGGGTGACCCATTGGTAGCACCATAGCCAGGTATGTGAATTCCATAAGCACAATAATTAAGTATACAGGCAAGCACTTCAATAAAATCTGTGCAACTCCTAGTCATCACTACAAGAAGGGAGGAGAAAAAAATGTTAAAAATGATTTAATATCCTGGTTTGGCTTAAATTTGTCTTTTCTGTCATATTTTATCCTCAGTATCTCATAATATGTTATTTTTTTAACTAGTCTATTTTGCTCGTTTTATTTTGGCTTTTGGAACACATTTAGCAGCTCACAGGGCTTACTCCTGGTTCTGCTTTTAGGGATCACTCCTTATTGGGTCACCCTATATGGTGCTAGGGATAAAACCTAGGTCATTAACATATATTATAAATGATTTATCAGCACACATCATACTTTCTCTCCAACTGTATAAGTATTCTTTAAAGAAGTGATTAAGTAAAAAATAAATCCTTAGGGTGGGCCCTAATATAATATTCTTAATAGAAGAAAAGATTAGGACATGGACATACAGAGAGAAGACCATATAAAAACATAGTAATCTTTACTTAGAAGTCAAAGAAAAGGAGAACAACAAAAGTATACCCAGTATCAGCTAATCTTTTGAAGACTAACCTCTAAACTTGTAAAAATATGCTTTAAACCACTTGCCTATTATAATTTGTTATGAAAGAGCTAAAACATTAATACATCAATATAGTCCAACATGGCATAAAACAAAAGTTCTTTGAGCATTCCTAGACATCAACATAAAGAACACATAAAATCAGAGCTGAAAATTAAAAATATCACTGGAAAATTTTACCAGAAAATATAGTCATCATCACAAAGAAAGTCAATGCTGTGGAACACAAGATATTAGAGAGACTTTAGAACTAAGATGCAGTTCCCTGGGCTAGGGTAAGAGAACATAAACATTAAGAAAGAGCTTGCAAGCTAGAGTCAGACAAAAATTGTCATCGTAAGATAGGCTGATGCTGAATGTAAAGGGTTTACAGAAATAACTTCAGTACTATATCAGCACACACTGAAACAAGAACAGTATCAAGTCTTCTTAAGACCAATGTACAGATATCTATACCTGAAACAAGTTGGGATCAACCATTTCCAAAATGATCTCTGCTCAACTTAATTGCCCTATGAGCCCTGCCCAATAAGTTGGTTGTCTGACCTTTTTTTTCAAAGTGCAAAGTATTTTTTTCAATAGTTTCTAGGGTTTGTAACTGAACTCACTCTGATTAAAAAAGAATCTCTGGGGGCCGGAGAGATAGCATGGAGGTAAGGTGTTTGCTTTTCATGCAGAAGGTCATTGGTTCGAATCCCAGCATCCCATACAGTCCCCCGAGCCTGCCAGGATTAATTTCAGAGCTTGGAGCCAGGAGTAACCCCTGAGCACTGCCGGGTGTGATCCAAAATCAAACTAAAAAAAAAAAAAAACAAAAAACAAACAAAAAAAAAACAAAGAATCTCTAGATTCAACTCAACAAAGGGTGAAGCCATGTTTGGCTTAAACTAGGAGAAGCCATTTGTGAAGTTTAAAGACATTCCTGCCTGGAAAGTTGCATCCTAGACTCTGCTGCTAAAGAGTCATAGCCTTGACCCCTAATAGCTGTGTCATCTACCCTTTTATTTGAATATGAAGGATTCAGCCTACCTTTTTATTTAAAATATACTCGTTTTCTTCCCATCTTGTTATAGCTATAAAAATTAAGTCCTTTCCAGATGTAAGCAAAATATGGCCTTTAGATCAAATCTATTTAGTAGCATTTTCTTTGTAGCCTAAGAGACTTTCATGATTTTAAGAATAATATTTAGTTATAACTGTGGGATTAAACTCAGTATATGCCTTGTTACTCATCTCTTGGAAACAGAATGCAGTAGCTTGGATTGGTGTTTGGACTACCTAATCCCACCTTTTGTTGTGATCTGTTCCTTCCTACTAAATACTCAGATTTTCAGGAAAATGTTCTCATGTGTTTCCAGACTTCCCATGGATCTTACTGCCATTAGGGGCTGAAGGCTTAAGTGCTGAAATTCCTGAATATGTTTCTCCCTCCGTGTGTGTGTGTGTGTGTGTGTGTGTGTGTGTGTGTGTGTGTGTGTGTGTGTGTGTATTATTTCCTAGATCGATATTTGCTTCCAGATCCGCCTCTCTCTAATGTCCTGGCTTTATAAAACCTGAGGCTTAATTCTAGAGATAAGTCAACAAAATATTACATTTGCCCATTTGTTTCTAAAGCTAACGTATTTACTTTGGATAGCTCAATTAAACTATGGAGCTTTACAAACATTCTCAGTGTAAGCACACTCTGTTAAATTGACTTCCAACAATAATTGCTCTTGCAATATATATGCTGCCACCAAGCGGCAGTAGAGAGTACTCAGTACTCTTAAGGTAAGAGTAATTGACATCAAAGTTAACCATGAAAGTAGAACCTACAATATAACTATAAAATGAAAATAAAACAGTATTTAATTTTAAGCACAGAGTTTAAATTTTTTAAGCTTTGTCACATTATAATTATCTGTGGGTTTTTTTAAATGTTAGAGGAAATTCAACTCCTACCAGATGAGAATCTACAGTGATAAGACTTGGACATCTGAAATTTTTTACTCCCTACACAATTTTATGCAAATCTAGTCTTAAGATGAACATAAAACATAGGGTTCACATAAACTAACTTTTAGCATAAAAAGGAAAATTTTATACATGTCCATTATTCTTCATCTTATATATGTATGTATATATAATTACATATATATCTATGGTTTTCTAAATCAACACTTAAACTCATATACTAGAACTAACTCTAATGATGTTGGCTTTCAGAAAAGCTAAAAAATATTCACATTCAAAGAACAGAAGATACAAGAAGAAGCTGCACAGAAGCCCAACAAACTCAATTAATGAAAATAATAGCTTGAAAGACTCTACCAGTATCAACCAGAAAAGCATGGTCTTAAATACTAATTTTAAAAAATATTTTAAAGATATTTGATTATTTGAAAGAAATGATAATACAGGTTGTAAAGTAATCACAGGTTATAAAGGTGGAAATGAGAATGATAGTAACGACAGAAATGAAATGGTGACATGTGAAATAAGAAGTTCAATATAGATACCAGAATGATGGAACAGCTGATAACACATATCTAGTAAGTGGTGTACCCATGTTCTATCCTTGATAGATTAGATGGTCGACTGAGTACTTTTAGAAATGATACCTAAATGCAGAGCTAGTAAGCCCTGAGCACCAATGGTGTGACATTCACCCACCCACCCTAAAAAATGCAAGACTTGAGCAACAGAATAATTGAAGTTGTGGGGGAAAATCAATAATATATATATTTTACAAAGTGTATCAAAATTAATCTTGAATGTTTTATCAAATGTTAATTTTATATTCCTTGTCAGTTTACTTATTAGTGCATTAATGCATTTATAGTCATATGACTATGTAGCCTAGATGAAAAACAGTAATCACACCATTATCGCAACTCAAAATTTTTAAAACATTTTGAAAATATTTTACATAATACCTTAATGTTTAACTAAAACTTAGCCTAGAAGAAGTAACATTTCAATTATATTCCAATAAATTTATTCAGAGAATAAAACTTTATATTTATGGCACAGCATATTGAATATGTTTATTCTTATTAATGCTTTCAGAATTTTACCTGTTTCAAAAACTAACTTATTATTATAGTAATTCTTTTTGAAAGAACCCAAAGTAATACTCATTTTGTACTACATTGGTAAATGTCTACGTATCTCCAGCATTTAAGAGTAACCAAGGTATTAGAACTTTCTTTCTCTTGATAGGAGACATTATCATTCTCTGATAATAGTACAGTTAGGTGCATTTCACCTCTGATTATGGTCCATCTGAAGATAATGCATTTAGAAAACTATGTTCAAATTTATTTGTTTTTAACATTAATTTTACATTTCTGCATTTCTGTGAAAATTAGAATAAGATAGCATAAAAATGGCAAAATGATATATATATGTATATATATAGAGAGAGAGAGAAAGAGAGAGACTAATAGAACAAATCCACAAAATAAGCCCATATACTGTCAAGAGATTCTTGACAAAAGTGATGAAAATATGGTTTTGAAATCTGAATATACAAATATAGGAGAACAAAATTGGATTAACATCAATTTCTCCATACTCCATACATAAATATTGATTCAAAATTGATGAAATACTTTTATATAAGAGCAAAAACTATAAAACTCCTAAAAGAAAACACGGAGGAAGCTTTCTACAATTTCTTGTTACAAATTTCTCACTTTGAATACAGAAAACACAAGCAACAAAATTACAAGTTGACAAACAACTACCCAAACTAAATATTTATGTGTAGCAAAGAAAACTATCAAGAGAATGGGAAGTCATCCAAGAGAATGAAAAAAATAATTGCAAGCTACGTATCGGATACGGGATTGATACACAAAATATACATGGAATCATTTTAACTTAATGGAAAAAACAAAACTAAAAAATTAGTACATTTCCAAGTATAAATTGGTGTTTATTAGCTAAACAAAATTTCTTCAAATAAGACATACAAATAGAGGCTGGAGAGATAGCATGGAGGTAAGGTGTTTGCCTTGCATGCAGAAGGTCGATGATTCGAATCCCAGCATCCCATATGGTCCCCTGAGCCTGCCAGGAGCAATTTCTGAGTGTAGAGCTAGAAGTAACCCCTGAGCACTGCTGGGTGTGACCCAAAAACAAAAAACAATTAAAAAAAGACATACAAATAATCAGGGTCAATGAATGTACTAGACATTAATGAATATTAAGCAAATGCAAATCAAGTGTACCATGATATAAATGTCACATTTGTTGAAATGATTAATATAAAAATAGTTATAATAATAAGATATAGAAAAACTAAGATCCATATACACTATTGGTGAAGTAAAATGGGATATCAACTGTATCAATTGTATGGATTTCCATCCAAAATTTAAAAACAGAACTACCATATGATATCATGGCAAATGTCTAAAATTAAAATCAGTATATGGATGGGACACTGACTCTTATGTTTATTACCACATTTTTTGCAATAGTTAAGATATGGGATTATCCTAAAGTTTACCAATATATGAATTAATAAAGAACATGGTAATGAAAGTAGTAGAATTACACTGCAATTTTGGTTGTGAAAATGGAATAGATTTAATAGATAACAAATAAATAAACAAATAGATGATAAATTGATAGATAATTAGATAAACAAAATGATAGCAATAATTGAGAAAGTGGAGATAAAGGAACTCTTTTACTGTTAGTTGAAATTAAAATTGGTAGATCAATTTTGGAAAACTCTGGCACATTCATAAGAATCAAAAAGAAAATTATCAGATACCAAAATATTAATATAAAAACTAGTATCAGCCCAAAGGTCCATTGCAGCATTTATTATAATTTATTTACTATGCTACTAACATAAAGAAAAAACCAAAGTGTCCATTGATAAATAATTGAATAAAAATATGTTAAATTCATATAACAAAATAATATTCATTTATAAAAAACATGAAAAAGTATCTTTCCCAAGAATCTAGATAGACAGAAGTAAAGATATCATTATTTGATAAATTCTTATATGTGATGTTTTCAAATACATGTATTTGATAATATATTTGGACAACATAAGAATATGAAATTTATGACTATACATTTAAAAAGACATATTAGTGACCACAGATAAGAGACCTAAGGTAATCTGAATAGAAAGAGATAAAAGAAAATTTAGGTGGGGAGAAAAGAAAAGAGATAAAAATAAAATATTTTCAAAGAAAATTTAGTTAGTATGGTCCAGAGAGATAGTACTGAAGGTAAGGCACTTATTTTGTACACAACCAAACTTAGTTTAATACCAGGTACTAAATGTGACCACAATTATTGTAAAGAGTGTTCCCTGAGTACAGAGCCATGAGTGCCAAAAACAAATAAAACTAATAAGAAATTTTAATGTGATATATATACACAGTGAAATACTATACAATATTTATTTTTAAAATAGTGTACCCTATTATGCATTATTTTACATGACTAAATGAGGGAGATATTAAGTTAAGTGAAATAAGAGAGACCTAGGATAAATATTTCAAAATTCCACTTAACATAGAGTACCAAAAGTAGTAGAGCAATGATGACAATAGAAAATAGAATGAGGGGCCGGTGAGGTGGCGCTAAAGGTAAGGTGTCTGCCTTGTAAGCGCTAGCCAAGGAAGGACCGTGGTTCGATCCCCCCGGGTCCCATATGGTCCCCCCAAGCCAGGGGCAATTTCTGAGTGCTAAGCCAGGAGTAACCCTTGAGCATCAAACAGGTGTGGCCTGAAAAAAAGAAAAAACAGAATGATAGTTGCCTACTGCATAGAAGAACTGGGAAATGATATGCTATTCTGACACAAAGTTTCAGTATTTTAAGATAGATGTTACAGATATCTACTGCATAGTACTTAGAATTAACAAATCAGTATGTTACAATAAAAAAATGTGTAAAAAGATAGACCACAAAAAGTAAATAAAGGGACAAAAGAAAAATTTTCAAGTTATGAATGTCTCACCAGTGTTTTCATATTTGCATATTCATAAAATTGTATGCATTGAATATGACATTCCTATACCATTTATAAATAGTAAATAAATTATAATAAATAAATTTGTCTGAAAATACTGCCTACTGCTTTCATTGGACAGATATGAGATTCTAGATAAATTGGTTTTTTAATTATTATATACTTTGTTATTTATTCTTTTTCGTTTGTTTGTTTTTTGGGCCACACCCATTTGATGCACAGGGGTTACTCCTGGCTAAGGGCTCAGAAATTTCCCCTGGCTTGGGGAGACCATATGGGATGCCAGGGGATCGAACCGTGGTCCTTCCTTGGCTAGCGCTTGCAAGGCAGATACCTTACTTCTAGCGACACCTCACCGGCCCCTGTTATTTATTCTTAAATAATTTACACTAAACAATTAAAGGGAGAAAGATCCTAAGATTTTATGCAATTAGGTTTTCTCTACCGATTTTGCCTAGTCAAATTAATGATGTGACACCTACAATTGGCATTTTAGTTGGATAAAAACAGCTGCTATTGATGGATTTTCAAAGCCAGATTGCCTGCCCACTATGTCATCATCTCTAGTAAAGTGTTTCAGAAGGAATTAGATTAATTTTTAAAGACTCCTTACCCTTGGGTTTACTGTAAGAATTCATCACCTTAACACCTCATGTTTATTTAAAATGTTCATGTTTTATATATGTTGTTTATAGAAGTCTGCTGTGTGAGCAGTTTGTTTGACTTACTAAAACAATAACTGCCTAAAACAATCATGGTAGGAATTAATGGAGTCAGTATCTTGATATGAAGAGAGATTTTGCTCTATTATATATAGATTCGTCTAAACATTTTTAAGTAAATGTAAGTGATGTATACAATTCTAAAATTGTCAACCAATAGAAGGGAGATAGTACAGGCACTTATCTTGCACATGTCCAATCAGTATTTGATCCACATCACCACATAAGGTCCCCCAGGAACAGTCTAGAGTGATCCCTGAGTAAAGAGCCTGGAGTATTTCCAGTGCATAGTTAGATGTGGGCCCCAAACAAAGACATAAAATTCTCAATTAAATGCTTTCTAAAGCATGAGATTATTTTTTTAATTCTATACTTACAGCTCATTATCACATCTTAGCATTTTAGAAATTTAGCATAACACTGACACTCTTTTTAAAATCAGGGAAGTTATTATATCTATCACACTATTCATCTTCCTTTTACTGTATTTACATTTACAGTTTATCCCACATAGTACTCTAGCAACCTTTCAAAACATATGACATGTTATTAAGCTCATTTTTATATGTTATTTCCTATCTTATTGAAGAATTGGGGTTTACAATATTATATTTAATGATAGTGATAATAGTAGCTCCAACAACACACCCAGCATTATAGTGAACTATTCCTTGCATCAAAGTCCCAATCCACTTTATTTTTCCTCCCGGATAAGCTCAGTTCTATGGACCAACTCCTCAATTATTTTTCCTTTGGCCTCTTGTTTATTCCTTACCATGTTTCTATATAACCCACATATGAGAGATCATTTTGTATCTGCCCCTCTTCTTCTAACTAACTTTACAGAGCATACATACCTCTAGTTTCATATTATGCATATAGCAGCAGATTACATGATTTTTCTTAGCTGAGTTCATCCTCTTTCTTTACCCCTTTCAAGACCTCTGTTATTGAATAATTGGATTTTTCTTCCCAGATTTTGATTATTGTGATAGCAAAACCATAGAGGCACCAATGTATTTACAAAATCATGTCTCTGTATCCATGGATAAATGTCGATAATTGAAATTGTTGGGTTGTATGAAAGCTCAATTCTTAGTTTTTCTTTCATAAGTCTTCATTTTGTTTCCAAAGAGGATGAACCAATTGACATTTCCAGCAACAATATATTAGGATTCTTTCTTTCTGTGTTCATATAATACTGTTTTGTTCATTTGGTTGTTTTGTTCATTTGGTATATACCAATTGCACTGCCATGAGATGTTATCTCATTGCTGTTGTGGTTTCCATTTGAAAAGATCCAAACATTTAATAAAATGTGGACAGAAGAAACTTCTCTAAATATAGACAAAGCTATTTACCACAAACCAATCGTGAACTACATACTCAGTGGTGAAAAAGTAAAAACCTTTCCTCTAAGATCAGGTATAAAACAAGGCCACCCATTCTCACCATTAATCAGTTAAAGTATTGGAAGGTTTTGTCATAGTTACTATATAAGTAAGATATGTTTAGGTATTCCAAATAGAAAAAAATAATAAAACTGTCACTATACAGAGGATAAATAATACTGTACTAAACAAAATGGTAAACAAAACTAGAAAAGCTCAGAAAAAATAAAAGCATAAAATCCAACAGAAGTCCATAACATTTCTGTATAAAAAAATTAAGTAGGAAAGAGTTAAGTGAAAAGTCAATCCTGTTCAAAATTTTGCCTCAAAAAATCAAGTTCTTGAGAATTAGCTTAACAAAGAAGGTAAAATATATACTAAGAAAATGTCAGTATTAAACAAAAGACACACAAAAAGGGTCATAAGAATTCATATCAAATGGACATACAAATTTAGCACAGTTCCTATAAAAACTTACAACACTTTATAGAAATAGAGCAAATAGTTCTAGAATTTATTTGGAATAATAAAACCACTTAATAATTAGAACAATTCTAAGGTAAACAAGATGGCAGGCTTTTCTCCCAATATACTAGAAAGATATATTACTTTAGAAAGTGTAGTACTGGAATAATGACAGAATCTCAGATCAATAGAATAAAATTGAGGGCCCAGAGACAGACCTTCAGTATATAGACTGCTAATCTTAAGAAGTATGAAGTGGAACAAGAAAAACCACTTCAAGAAATGTTGTTGAAAAAACTGATTGATCACATTTAAGAAAATAAACTTAGACCCCTATTTCACACCTTGCACAACAGTTTAAAAAATTACATAATGTAATAACATATCTCAATTAAATTTTATATTGAGGAAAATTCAGGCAGAACACTTCATGATATATTGAATCTAAAAGCATATTCAATGATGTAATACCACTTTCCAATAAAATAGAAGCATAAATAAAATGTTACTATATCAAATTAAGAACCTTCTGCACTCTCTCCCTTCCTGGAGCTGGATTTTTAGCAGCACGGGCGGGCAGCTGGCAGACCTCCGTAAGTGCCAGCGGCCTTTTGGCCTGGCCTAGGGTGGGGGGCCCGGACCTGGTCACCCGAACCCCCTCTCCCCCTCTCCTCCAGATCTCCAGGTGGGTTTCTGGGAGGAGCTGATGGGGCACCCTGGGTTTTCCCCACTCCCAGGCCGGGTCTGGGGACCGGCCTAGGTTGGGCTTAAATCCCTGTCCTTCGGGCTTGGGAGGGTCTCTCTCCCTTCCTGGAGCTGGATTTTTAGCAGCACGGGCGGGCAGCTGGCAGACCTCCGTATGTGCCAGCGGCCTTTTGGCCTGGTCTAGGGTGGGGGGCCCGGACCTGGTCACCCGAACCCCCTCTCCCCCTTTCCTCCGGATCTCCAGGTGGGTTTCTGGGAGGAGCTGATGGGGCACCCTGGGTTTTCCCCACTCCCAGGCCGGCTCCAGAGGTTGGATCAGGGGGTGGCGTTTGATCTGGGGGGTGGCAGATAATTTCTCAGCTATACTCAGGCTGTCACTGGCAATTTCATACCAGTCTACATTTTGAAACCGCGCGGGGGCTAGCGCCCCCGCGCGATCATATGCTCCTCCCAACCATCAGTACCCCAGATTTACCCTTCTTAACTTCAGTAACACACAGCTTCAATCTCTGACCAAAGACATACAGTAGATCTTACAAATCCCAGAACTATTTAGAAGGACACAAATCGAACACATATTGAACACATATATCTTTTGAATATTTTATGATTATTTTCTTTAACTGCTGTAACTCTCTATATATTCTTCTACCATGATTTTTCTATCCACTTTTCATCTTGTCTTTTCTTTGTAAGCTGTTCAGTAAGGATTGTGGTGGAACTGTCCCTCAGTTTGATGCCTATGATTGAACTATGTCATGGAAATTGCTGGTCTTGTTCCTATTGCCTCCAGATGCACCAATAACGCTTCGTGGCATTGATCCTTGTTTGCATAGACACATTAAAATGGGAAAACACTATACATACAGATTAGTTATTATCTAATAAATCTCATTACAATGTACCTTACACCCTGAATATTGATATAATGAATTGGCATAGGCCTCAGTTGAATGGGCATTCTCCATTCACGCTGGAACCAGGCAAGCTATCTACGAAACATCCAAGGTCTTTTATAGCAACAGTTGGAAGCAGTCCTCTACCAGGAAAGACACTACCAAGGGTGTGACATCGACCTCCTAATAAGACACTTCCGTTTACACTGAGAAGACGTGACAACAACAATGACCTGCGAGAAGACATGACAACAACGATGACCTGCTCTACAGGACATGGTTCTCTCTATTGCCCCTTAAGTGTGAGGTGAAACGAGAGGATGCTCTGCACCATCCTGACTGCAATATGGTATATGCAGACTCCAGGATCTTTAATACAGAAGAATGATACCAACAACAGAGACTATGTGAGGAATGGAGGTGTATTGCCACTACAGACTATGACTTGAATTGGACAAACTAGTTTGCCTGGAGCCTAGAGTCAGTCCTGTGCCAGGAAACTTCAGGGGTATGGTCTCCATGTATTTAGACCATAATTTGTCTTTCCATGTCCCTTATGTTTTGGTGGGCCTATGCAAACAAATGCCACTTTAATATCGTTTTTTACTATGTTCTCTTGACTCCAATCCATAAGAAAAACAACCCATTAAAACTTTTGAGGTTAACTTAAACTAGTAAGCATGTGCATGGAACTAGATAAATGTACTTTGCCCTCAATGTTTAAAGAGTTACATAAGTCTAATATCTTTAGATTATATGGTGTGCTGCTAAGAAACAATATGTACTACAACTGGGGATTTGAGGGACAAAGTAATTGTATTGTACATGGGTTCAGTTTTGTTTTTCTTAATGTTCTTTGGCTGAAAGTTCAAGGCTGGGATATCATCGATGGAACTACTGAGAATCCTGTTTATGGGTGATTGGGCTTCCACTGTAACTTTACCCTGTCCTCTTTGCATCTTTGTTGTCATAATTAAAATAATAAAAAAAATTATTAAAACAAAAAACAAAACAAAACAAAACAAAACAAAATTACTGTAGTAGAATGCCTGTCTCGAATACAGGCAGGGGATGGGAAGTGGGGAGGGGGGTAATGTTGCACTGGTGAAGGGGGGTGTTCTGGTTATGACTGTAACCCAAATATGATCATGTTACTTAAATAAAAAATATATTTAAAAAAAAAAAAAGAACCTTCTGCACTTCAAAAGAAATGATGACTGAAATAAAGAGAAAGACTGGAAGAAAAGATTTGTCCAGCACTCAAGTGATATAAAATTAATATCCAATATATATAAAACATTTGTAAAATTAGCATTAAAATAATATAAAACATATAAGGAGATAAACACTATTTATTTTTACTTATTTAAACACAATAAATTACAAAGTTGTCATAACATTTTTGTTATTTCTAACATTTAATGTTCTAACACCAATCCCACAACAAATGTCACATACCATTAACTCCTCCACTGCAAGCCAAAAAAATGTTTTATTTTATATTGTTTGTTGCAACTAAATAAAACAGTTTTATTTTATACTGTTTATTGCAACTAAATGACTTAAATAAAATATGTGAAAATTGTTACATGATGAGATCATTAAGTCATTGTCAGAGTTATTTGTTGCTAGTTGATCATTCTCTCCTGCCTGTTTCTGGGGCAGGCATTTTACTTCTGTCTCCTCTCTCTCTCTCTCTCTCTCTCTCTCTCTCTCTCTCTCTCTCTCTCTCTGTCTCTCTCTCTTTTCTTTTTTGACTCTGTGGTTTGTACTACTTTAATGAAGGGGTGATATGCATGACCCTTTCATAGTAGACCCTTAGAAGGCACTTTCTTAAAGAATTACAAATTACCAATAGCTATGTAAGAAAAAAAATACCATGATTTATCCTCAGGGAAATGCAAATTATTAAGCTCATTTTATTGGAGGTAAACAGATATGCAAAATCCATTAGTTCACTGTTAAAAATATACAAATAATGGGCAACAAATGTAGAACTTAAAATCTTGTGATCAAAACCAGTAGTTTTTTTATGTACATCACCAGTAGTTAGCTATCCTATAAAACCATGTAGCACAGGTCCAAGTGTATTTATTAAAATCATTATGAGTGAACACCAGAAGATGTTACTATGTTGAAAGGAAGACCAGTGTTAAAAATAAAAACTGGGGTTCCTTTCTCAGTATCAAGGACAGAGCGATGAGAAAAACAAGAGTAATCCACAGACACATAGCGCATTCTTAAAATACACAGACTTATTTTTTGTTCAGATTTTTAACTTCTATTTTGTTTTAATTTAAGTTACCAAGCAATTTCTTCGATAAAATTACCCTATTCTTGTTCAAAGTTTTCTTTAAAAAAAAAACAAAAAACATCTGTCACACTGTTTAGCTCAAGAAAACTTGGAATACTAATCTTTAATTGAAATAATACAGGGTGACAATGTGTAAGCTTCAAGGGTATCATGTTTCCCTTCCTAAACTCATGTTCTCAAAAAAAAAAAAAAAAACAACTCACGTTTTTCACCTAATACTTCCACAAGACACAAATATATAACCCTTCCTACGCTATGCCTGTTTTTCCTGAGGTAACCATATGCCTGTGGTCACAGCATAAGTGTTTGGTTTAATTTGTTCTTTCATTTTGTTTCTTTGTATTCTATAAATGAGTGAAATAATATAATATTTTGCCTTCTCTTTCTGACAGACTTCAGTCAATATAATCCGTTCAAATTTACCCAGGTGTTTTCAAATGGCAATATTCCATCACATTTTTGTACAATGAGTTTCATACCTTATAATCTCCATCCTTTTACTTTGCACATGTCATTTAACATAGTACCATACTTAGCCTGTGTAAAGAGAGCAAAACAGTGTCAATGTTTATGATACTTGTCTTTTTTAAAAAATAATATCTTCATTTAAGCACCATGATTACAAACATATTTGTAGTTGGGTTTTAGTCATAAAAAGAACATCCCCCGACTTCACCAGTGCAACATTCCCAACACCAATGCCCTCATCTCCCTCCTTCCCCACCTACTGCTTGTATTCGATACAGGCATTCTACTTCTTTCCCTCATTACCATTGCCATGATAGTTATTTCTTTAGCTGCATTCACCATGCTTTGTGGTGAGCTTCATATTGTGAGCTAGTCCATCTAGCTCTCATCTCTATTGTCTCTGGGTATTATTACAATAATGTCTTTTATTTTTATTAAATTCCAAAGATGAGTGAGACTACTCTGTGTCTAACTCTCTCCTTCTGACTTATTTCACTCAGCATAAAAGTTTCCTTGTCCATCCATGTGTAGGAAAATAGAAGTTAAAAATCTGAACAAAAAATAAGTCTGTGTATTTTAAGGATTCGCTATGTGTCTGTGGATTACTCTTGTTTTTCTCATTGCTCTGTCCTTGAACTGGAGAAAGGAACCCCAGTTTTTATTTTTAACACTGGTCTTCCTTTCAACATAGTAACATCTTCTGGTGTTCACTCATAATGATTTTGAAAATGCTTCAATATCATCAGATTTCTGCTAATATTTTCCTCTATGTAGTTTATGATTTCAATTCCAGTAGCAAGGTGTTTAATCTCTTCTGTTATCAAGGTTAGCATCAGAGATGTTAACTTCGTAAAACTATTTGGGAGTGTTTGCTTCATCAATTTCCTGAATAAATTTGCAAAGAATTGACAATAGGTCTTCTTAAGAGGTTTGAAAGAATTAATTAGCAGCTGTTACTCTATGGTAAGACTTTCCAGTGAGGTTTCTATTTTTTCTTCCTTGTTTTTCAGTCCTGATATTTCTGTTTGAAATTTTCTCATTCCTAATCTCATATCTTGTTCCATATTATGGGATGTCCATTCCATAGTTTCTTTGAGTTCTGAATAGCTTTAACGTATTCCAGGGCGAGAGATATGGTGCAGCCGTAGGGCGTTTGCCTTGCAAACTGAAGACGGACCTTAATTTGATCCCCAGTATCCCATATGGTCCCCCAAGTCAGGAGCAATTTCTCAGTGCATTGCCAGGAGTACACCTGAACGTCATCAGGTGTAAGCCAAAAACCGAACCCCCCCCCAAAAATAATTTCTCTCTAAATCCCTGATCAGAGTTATTATGTAGGTGGATGTTGTTGATTGAGTCTTTAAGACTAGCATCTTCAATCACAAGGTGTTTTGAGATACTGTGTTGTTTTCTCATTGTAACCTTTGTGTTGTGGTGTTTTTTTTATGTGTTATGGTAGGACCTCTTTACTAGCGAAATGTGGAGCCACAGTGTAAAGGAGAATATAGAGTGGCTACCCTATTGCTTGGGCTCACTCACCACAGTTCAACTCAAAATGGCGCTATTTTAGTAAACTTCTGCCCATATCCAACAGTGGCTCAGACCACAGCTGGTCAAAAGTCTTTTTTTCTCCTGGCCACTCTTGCCTGTGCTGTGTTATTTTAATTTCTTACTGCTTCATCTTTGTGCTGCAGAACAATCTTGACTATAGTGACCAACAGTAGGTTAGGAGGTAGTATAAGAAAAATTGAAAAAAAAATGAAAGTTTCTAACTTGCAATGAGTTTTGGGAAGATAATCTGCTTTAAAGTAAAAGTAGTTGTAAATTTTAAGTCCATAATTAGACATTAAATTTTTTTCTCACTTTATTCTCAGTCATAAAGACTAAAAACCCTGTTATCCTTAGTAACCTTCAGGATCCAGTTTATTAGACAGATGACACACTTCTTCAGTCTTTGCCAGGTTTTTATGTGATTTATATTTAATGGGAACATTTGTATGCATTAGGAAGTAAGCTTCTATTAATTGTTACACAGAGATAATTAATTATGAATTCCTAATCATTAAAATGTTGCTGTTTAGTTACTTGCACACTCATGATGAGATTAAAAATTAAAAAATTAAAACCATATAAGAATTTTATTAAGAAGTGAATGCCTAGCATTGGGCAAATTATTTAATAAAGCAAGACTTTCTACTTCATGGATATAAAGCAAAAACACCTCAACAACCTCCAAAGTTAAAATAACATTGACGTACATAAAATAATATAAATTACATCCTTTGCTGTTGGCTAATTTTTATTTGTCAAATAATAAGTCATTTGTTCTGCTCAAAAATTAGTTTCCAAGGAAAAAATCTAGTCTATTTTGGTTTAAAAATTTTTTTTAAAAATCAAGAAAATTTAATCACTAGTTATATGGGAATAGAAAGACAATTAGTAAGAATATGAAAATTTGAAAATAAATTATATCCTTGAAAAGACAACAGATAAAAGTGAAGTATATTCTATATATGCAAATAAAAAGAATGTAATATATAAACATGCTTTATTAATTAAATATATACACTTACATTGTTGGAAATGAGTTGACTTCTTTATTCTTCAGAGGTCAGAGGGCAATCATACAGCCATCTATTATTAACGAATATTTGAGTGAGAATTGCTACCCTCCATAACATTAATAATTTTTCTTCTTTTAGCTTAGTTATTTTAAACAGTGCAAATAGATGACAAAATTTAAAAAATTGGTTTATTTTCTTAACAGAAAAGAAGTGTGAGATTCTGCTTTCCCTCCAGGCTACCAAAGTTTCAGCAGTTGAAATTTGTTGCTTATGGTGCAAAGAAACACACACACACACACACACACACACAAACACAAACACACACACAAAACCCCAGTATTTATATTCTATTTCCATTGGGGTATTGAAACACAGTGGCTTAACTTGGACAACAAAGTTACTTAGCCTCTCAATGATTTATAATATTGGTACCATTACTTTTCAATTAGCTATAAAAGTTAAAAGACAATGTTAGACATAGTATAGATAGAAAACAAACTTCTAATTTTGCATCACAGCTATGGTATATTTATTTCATTCACTGGCACTTAAATTTCCCACGCCTTCAATTAACACTAGTTCCATTTTAAATGTTATCAGTTAAGACAAGATGTGATAAGAAAACATCATTGCCAGGCAAGTATTCCTCAAACATGGCTGATTTATTTCTTTGGCAATTCATTAAAATGCAAACTATGCTGAAATTGATTTTCAGTACTTTCAGGGAAGAATGTTTCTAATAATGTTAATTTGAAAATTTCCTCTCATCCCTTTTATTTTTTTCAGTCTCTGCTTCAGTCGCCATGTTCAGCCCCAGGCTATTTGTATTATGCAGACAGGAAATGAACAATGAACATTTATTTCTCATATCTTTCTGAGGAACCTGAGGCTCATGAAGATATTTGTGCTGTAACAGACATAGTCAGTCAATTTCCTTCACTCACTTTAATCTCTATATATCTATCACCAGCAAACCCCCATTTAATCTTGCTGTAGCAATTAACCTGCCAGAGCTCTCTCCTTCAGTGTAGTGATAATAACCCACCCACACACATCTTCCCCATCCCCAACACACACACACACACACACACACACACACCATAGCTATAGGCTTCCTTTGTAACTTCCATAAAGGCTGAATTATTCAGATCAGCATTAATAAGATGACATATTATTTAAAAAGACATAAAAAGTATATCTATTCTCCCCACCTCACTCTCATGGAGATTTATACCTATTAAAATGGAAACAACTGATTTTCTCTCTTTGGTGCTCAGTTCCTAAAATAGGAATTCTTTTTTTTTTTTTTTTGGGAATTCTTGAAAGGCTAGTTATAATGTTTTGTCAATTTTTAAATTTATGAATCAAAGTATAAGTTCAGAAAAGAAACTGTCAGTGTCAAAATATACAGCTCTCTATAATAGAAGGAACTGGCTAAAAATATTTTCACCCCCAAAGTGACGAGGAGAGGAGGTTCCTTTTAAATAACTTGTGGTGTTTCAAATGGTATTCTTAGAAGCAAAGAAAAAAATTAATATTTGTGGGAATTTTGAGGGGTGGTGTAAGTTTCAAGGGGACCAAATTGTGGGGAATTATAAATTAAAAATCTGATATATAAAGTGTCCAATAACAAGTTGCTTGTCTCTGGATATAGCATATCCTTAACAATAAACCTTTTCTGTGTGGTTATGCAGTATTATAAATGTCATAATGGATTGCGAATGAACCAGCTGTTAATTTTTTACTCTTTTCTATGAATGAAATAAGAGCAAGTCAGGAAATAAATGGAGATTGAGAAAAATTTACTAGTATCCAGTGATGGAAACAGCCCAAGAAACTCAATTTTTATGCACTCCCATCCAATTTACCATTGCTGGTGACTTTTGGGGAGAAGTGTAGCTTTTGAAACCAATTGTATTATCCCACTTTAAGATGTCATCTAGTATATTCAATAGACCTATCACAGTTATATGTTCCTTTTTACAGTCTCAAGCTGCCCTCGCCATATGAGATTGGTTACTGTCAGAGGACTTTCAGAGAGGGATTTGAATGCAATTTCCAAGGCCAGACAGAGTAGTTTTCAGAACACTGCAGACTTAGGAAAGCAGAGTTAGTAGAACAAGTGGGGTGATATTCTGACTTTTTGTTTCTCATTTCACTCATTTTACTTTAAACTAAAGCTGGTTTTGATCCCAGCCAGGTGCTATTGAGACAGCATGGCAATACTATGTGAATGACCCCATCTAACCAAGCTCTGAAAATTACTGTTATCTGTAACAGAATTACTGCCAGTATCATCCATATAGGTCCAAAGAGCTCAGTGATTCCCTTTGAAAACAGAAACACTGCTGTTACGCTTATCATTAAATCTAGTTATGTTGTGAGATTTCAGTAAAAGGCCAGACCAGACCACTAACCAGCTGGATGTTTGTTAGCAGCTAGCTATTTCTGAACATCAGGTATAAATCATGTGCTTGTTATGCAACTATTTGATTTTAATTTAATTCTTTTTTTTTAGCCAAAATGAAATTCAATTTAAGAGGTGAAAAGTATGAATACAACTGTACCTTATAAATGAAGAATGTTCTGTGAGCATTAGTTACTATATTAAAAGCATAACCCAGTCCAGAAGATAACATTACTGCTTTCATGTTTGCATTTGTATATTAAGACATCTTA
Organism: Suncus etruscus; assembly: GCF_024139225.1. Taxonomy (NCBI): domain Eukaryota; kingdom Metazoa; phylum Chordata; class Mammalia; order Eulipotyphla; family Soricidae; genus Suncus; species Suncus etruscus. The sequence goes on from NC_064850.1 coordinate 73,914,647, forward strand.
TCTCCATAGTATTAATACATATTATCTTTTAATGAAACCAGTCTAAACTCTATGTAATTCATACTATATAGTCTACTGATGCAAGAAATTATAAATCAGGAAAAAACTATATATTTTGACATTTATTTTTAATGCCTGAATAGTTTCATTGCCAATGATGTCATGAACAGTGTGTTAGCTCACAACAAAGACTAGATTTTGTATTTTAAGAACTCTACCAATCATAGTAGAGGTCCTAAAAGTTCAAGAGACTCTTGACTTTTGGAAATATATTATGCAGAGATTTTACTTTGTCAGAAACACTTGCAGATCTTTGACAAGTAATCATTTGTCTCTTAAAGCATAAATTTTTCTCTGAAAGCATGAATCTGGAATATAGAGACACATCACAAAGTTACTGGTACCCCAAACTGGCCATTCATCTCCATAAATAATACATCTTACTTCTGAAACATGTCAATTTATTTTTCAGGATCTCTTTTAATTTCCATTTGGCAAGTATTGATATTCAAAACTACTAATTTTTACCTTCTTTATACTCACCCTAGACCATCTCTCTCACTACCAGAAGGTTTTTGAGTTCTCTGCATAAGTTGGAAGCTCCCAAATCAAAATTATGTTCTCAGATAACTTTGAAATTCAGAAACTTACATTCAACTGTTCCTGATATATTGGATATCTCTCTCACACATTCAGCATGGTGTATATCATTTGATACTCAAATAATGCTCCCATAATATTAAATAGTGATTACTTTTAACACTTATAATGTTTACAAAAGCACTATCAGGTTAGTAACTACCACAGAATCAGGTGAAGAAATTGAAGTTTGTAGAGGTTAATTGTCAAGTTCTGACTTTGGGACTTGCATTTACTATCTATTGTCTATGTTATTAATTGGTATCCTCTCTGCCCAGCCTGGTTTTCCTTTATTCATTCACATTCTAGAGGTTCTCACTTTTTGTGTGTGTGTGACTACTTCATAAGAAATGACATTTATGTTCTTACGAAAAGCACTGAAATTTGCAGAACTAAAGTTAGTTCTGAAGCTTCAATTAATTATTTTTTAGAGACCCATCTTGATTTAATTAACACAAGTACCCTTACCTATGTCAACTGCATCCCTCGGGTGAATTATCTTTGTTTTGCTAATTTTGGCTAAAAAAATAAAAGATAGCAGTGAGGTACAAGATAGCGGGATCAGTTCAATTTAAGAAGCTGCTCAGTCTTTCGGCCTTATGTTCTTTCTCTGATGAATTTATGTGTTTCTTGTACAACATCTTTGCTACTCACCCATTCATTCCAGGGTGAGAACAATATGAAGACAAACTGCTGGGAAGTTGGAATCTCCCAGCTTTTCCAGAAATAAAGAATGAATGATATTATGTATTATTTTCACACAAAGTCTAAAGTCTGCATTATGGTACGTTGCGAAGTGGTTTCTGTATCCAAAAAACCCATGGTGCTCAATCTAGTCATTCTATCTACACTAATGCCTGATCACTAGTCCTGTTACATTTTCATAGTTTTGTATTTCTCAAAATGTCTTATAGTTGGAATAATTATAGGATGTAGCTTTTTTTAAATTGACTTCTTTGATTTCATACTTTAATTTTCATACTTAAGAGTGCTGCAGACGACTTGCGTCCCTAAGCAAAACCTTAGTCAGTCACTCTGGCCCCAATACTCTAGATTTTGATCAGTTTCATAGGTATTCTCTGATTTAACTTTGCATTTCTTGATGGTATGTGTTATTTTACATGTACTTTTTAGCTATACAACATCTATAAATATAGAATATATGCTATTTGGTGATACTTGCTTGTACTATGTAATTTGTATACATAGAATTTATATTATTTTTGCTCAGTTCTTTATATGTTGTGGATATCTGTCTATAATAAAATTTATTATAAATATTTTTTGTTTTTTTTTTGTTTTCTTCTGTTTTATTGTGGATAGGTATGAAAGAAATTAAATTTCTAATTTTTTATTTTTATTTTTTTTGTTTTTTGGGCCACACCTGGTGATGCTCAGGGGTTACTCCTGGCTATGTGCTCAGAAATCATCTCTGGCTTAAGAGATCATATGGGACCCTGGGGGATTGAACCACAGTCCATCCTAGGCTAGCTTAGGCAAGGCAGACACCTTACTGCTTGCGTCACCACTCCGGCCCCAAGTTTCTAAATTTCTACTATATACTTAACCTCATGGAACCTCATGTGTAAAAGCATCTAGAACCCCAAAAGTAACTTCATGATGGGCTATAGTCTTTGATAATAATCTGATCAGAAGCACTGTTTGGTAGTAGGTGCAATAGAAATATATATTCATTTCTGTCCTCAAGAAATTTATCAAAGTTGTGTTACTGTGGGAAATAAGTCCATAAGTCTCATTACAAAGTGTTTTATATTTTTTAATCAAAACATTTTTATTAGCCATCCCCATTGTCTTTGTTTATATCTCTTTGGTCTTAGACAGAACTTACTAGTCTCCTTATAAAGGTTTATCTCCTTGGGTCCAGAGAGATAGTACAGATAAAGGCTCTTGCTTTTCAAGTAGCCAGACACTTGTTATGGAATCTTGTTGAGTAATTCCTGAGTGCAGAACCATAGTGATAACTCCTGGATGAGGATGACAAAATAAAACCAGACAAAAATTACTCTATTACATTGAGATGTCCTGGGTGTTCTTTTGGCCTCTTTTTGTTTTGTTTTGTTGTTGTTTTTCTTTTCATCTCCCACTTGCCTTCTGTAGTCCACTGTGGTGCACAGGAGGCTTACTCGTGTAAACACTGAGGTGCCTACCTGAGCTCTCTTTGGTGTTTTAGCATGTATCCCATATTTCAGAAATTTGGTTCTATTTCTTAAGTTTATCCTTTATTTCCCACCCCCTCCAAGTTTATCCTTTTTAAAAAATTTTTCATTTTATAATTCCAATTACTGGAGCATTAAATTCAGTTCCCTAATTATATTTCTCATTCTTAAAGTCTTTAAGGGAATGTTATTATGGACTGCATTCATCTGGGAATTTCACCAAAAAATGAAATTAAAATTGAATAATAAGGGACATAAAAGATTTGGTCAGACGAAAAAAATATTAGCAAACTAGGAAGTTATTCCTTGAGAGTAATTTATGTCAATCCCTAAATTAGACACAATAGAAAATGCATAAAGAGGAGCAGTGCAATAAGAACTGACCAAGATATGTAGTTATACTTCTTCTTTAGATACTCAAGAGTGCTTGTACTTCTGCTGTGGCTAATACTTACTGAGATTTTCTGAGGTTTCAGGCACTTTTCCATGTGCTTTTATGTATAGAGTTGCAAAGCCTGATATCTGACAGCGGTTTGGAATTTATATCTCTGCCTCACAACACTGAACTTTACTCATTTTCTAAAACAGAGCTTCACATCAAGGTATGTAGTAGTTAAAATTTGTAGTTAAACTTTGTAGCTAAAATTAGTATCTATTATAGATGTTTTGAATTTCACTTCTCTGATTTTGTTTTTTAATAATTTTTATTTTGACCAAAGTGGATTACAAATCATTCACAGTAGTATTTCAGATATATAGTGACATTGAATCAGGGGCATTCCCACCATCAATGTTGTCCTCCCTCCACCTCGTTCCCAGCATGCATCCCATATCATCCCTCCTTTGCACCCTGGGCTGCTAGTATAAGTGGTCCCTTCTGTGTCTAGCTTGTTGTAGATTGGGTATTGATTCTGTTGTAGTTGGCTTTGGATTTGGTCTTTAAGTCTGATCATTATTTATTTCTATTCAATGTTCATATGACTGTTTGGTCTTGGTTCCCTCCATTATTTCCCATCAATTTGTGAGGCAGAACAAGATGGTTCAAGTTATGTGGTTCTATTTGAGAGTAAGAAAAAAAAGAAGGTGGGGGGGAGCAAAATGCAAACAAGCAAAAAACAGGAGGAGTACTTCCAGAGACTATAAAAATCAGTTTAAAACAAGAAAAGGAAAAAGGAAAGAAAACATAAAAATAATACAAAAAAAAATCAAATGCAAACAAACCCCAAACAAAAACTAACAAAAAACCTGAAAAACACCACAGCAATAAAGACAACAACCAAATACTAACTGTGGTCCTGAAATAAAGTTGAATCAAAGCACAGGGGGGAGGCTAAGAAAAGAAAAAAAAAAACAAGCAACAACAATTACAAAAGAAAATTAAAATACATTAAAAAATTTTAATTTGTGCTATCTTTTTTGCATAGGCATAGTAAAAATTAGGGAGATTAGAGAGGGAATTCCCCTGGCCTAAGAGATACAGGGTTTCTCCACCCTTGAAGTATACTTTCATGGGTATAACTACAGGCTCCATACATGATCTTTTACTCTCCCCTAAGTTTTCCACTCCATCATGGATGATAAAATCAGGCCTCTGTAGCTAGTGATCTTAGTATTTGCACATGTCGTAGGATGAAGACTTTCTTTTGAATTCCAGAAGTTCTGTTCTATCACTGTTGTTTTAATCAGTCTCCTGTAGTTGGTTTTTGCACCGATCCTAGGACGAAGCCTAAGATAGAGTCTTTCATTATGTTTCCAGAAGTTCTGCTCAGTTGCAGTTGTCTCAGTCAGATTTCTGAAATTAGAGATCTTGGTTGTTGTGCAGGTAGAAGGCCAAAGCCTAGACTAGGGTTTTTTTATTGGTCCCAGGTTAAGTTCTGCCCAGTCATGGTGGTCACAGTCAGTCTTCTGTAGTTAGTGATCTTGGCTTTTGCATTGATTAAAGGATGATGTGTCTTCTAATTTCATCTTATTGTTAGGTGTTGAGATGAGACAACTTGCTCTTAGACAAAGCTCTATTTTGAAATTTTATTGCTAAGTCTAATATTGGTGTGTACTCAGCAACTAAAAAATAATGACTCATACAATTGTAAACTATGGCAGTGCAATAAAACAAATTATACAAATAAAGTTATAAAACATGTTCTCACTATAAGTCATGATTTGAGCTGAGAGGTTTGAATTCAGAATCAGATGTAAATGGGATTAAAATGTTCTATCATTAGCAGCTAAAATTTAAGAGATTTATTTAATGTACCTGAATTTCTATTTCCCCATTTACAATACTGACACTATTTGATTCTATAAGAAATCAAACACCAAAAACAAGAGTTTTATATCTCAAAATCAATAAATAAGGGCAAAATATAAAAGGATCATATAATGAAAGGGTCATATAAAAGATCATGTATTGACAACAACACCTTTATTTGGGCTAATTTAGAGGTGTCAGCTGAGTCTTATTCCCTCTGGAGACTTTAGGGAAAAATTTCTTTCCTTGGTTATTCTCATTTCCTTCCATTGTGGCCCCTCTTCTTTTAGAAGCATTAGTCATAGGATGAAACTTTTTCACGCAATGTTATATTTTATGTCATGTCTCTTTGACACAAAACACTTAAATCTTCTATTTTTAATACTATTTTAATAAATAAGTTATTAAAATACTGAAGGTTATACAATTCAAAAATTGTCCATTATTGAGTTCCAGCCATGCATTGTACAACACCTTTCACCAGTGCACATTTCCTGCACCAATGCCCCCAGATTTCTATACTACCCTGCCCACTCCCATGTCTGTCTCTTTGGTAGATATTTTTATTCTCTCTCTTTATTTTCTTTTTCCTTTTAGACACTGTGGTTAGCAATATAGTTACTAAAGGGTATCATGACTACGTATTTATCACTTTTCTTAGTTCAGCACTGGTAATGTTAAATAACTAAGAGTAATCAATACACTAACATTTAAAAATGTATAATTTACAGGTCAGAGTGATAGCACAGTGATAGGGCATTTGCCTTGCACATGGCCAACCCAGAACAACCCAGAACAGACCCTGGTTCAATTCTCGGCATTCCATATGGTCCCCAGAGCTTCCAGTAGTGATGTCTGAGCACAGAGCCGGAAGTAACCCCTGAGCACCACTGGGTGTGACCCAATCACCCCCCCAAATAAAAGAAAAAATGTATACTTTAATAAGTATAAATTATGTAAAAAGCTATGTAAGCTTGTGGAGAAACTGACTAAGATACATAAATTAGAAGAAACAAGAATCCTAAATTTTGGTTTTGGGTGATTTTATTTTTCCTTATATTTTATTTTAATTTAATTTGTGCATATATACATCTCATTTTAATGTGATGTTTATACAGTTTGTTCTTTGTAAGTATTACAGATATTAATATCTTTATCTCTAAGGCCCTTCAATTTTATAAGTCATGTTTTATTCCATTGCATAGGAAATGGAATAAATGGAAATCCTTGGACAGTTATTCCCAAATTTTTATTACTCTCTAGAGGAATATCAGTTTAAAATGGCCAACGGTAACAAAACTGGAGATTTGATCCACAGAAATTAGTTGAGGATAGGTGTTGGCTGAGAGGGACTGCTGGAACATTGGTAAAAGAAAACCAACTGGGGATTGGGTATGGCATAAATAATGTGTACACGAACTATCATTAATAGTATTGCAATTTATAGCATATCAATAAAATGTAAAATATCTACTTTAATCAAGATATTGTAAAATAATTAAAAAAATCATCAGTCTCAAGATTTTCTGTAACTAGTTATTTTTTTCTATTAATATTAGCATACATGGTTCAGTAGTTAACAGGGAGTTCAAATGAATCCCTAAAATAATTGGACTTAAAACACAATTAAAATATTTTTTCTTTATATAATTTTGGTACCCTAGTTACTAAACCAACTTGCAGTTGTAATTTTTGACTTGTGTTTTCTTTTTTTAAATTTTTAATTGTATATTACGCCACACTTGTCTTAATTTAGCAACCTTTGCCATAAAGCTTATTAGTATTGCACCTCTCTCTGTTAAATAGTGCCAACATCCTTCCTGTCACCTCAGTATTTCTAATTCCTGTTGCATAACCCCGTCACTGAATGAAAAGCAATGAATTTTTTTCTCAGAAGCTTTGAATGAATAATTCATTTGTAAAAATTGTCCATGTTGTGCATGTTCAGGAGACAGAGCGTTCCCCTTGTCAGTCACAATAGCTCAGGCAGAAGTAAGTGCTGTTCATGTGAGCTTAGATTATACTGCTTATTACAGGCTGCTGAGCTTGCCAACTGTGTTAATCTTGACCATCCTTCTCTGTCTTTTATGACAGGAAGATTAAGATTCAAGGTTTTATTCTATGGTTGCAGTTAGACTCTATTTCACCTTGTTGTTTCAATCCTTTTTTAAGGTTACTGACAGATTTTCATCACCATCTTTTCAAATCTGTAAAATTCAGGCCTGAAGTAGTGTTCCCATGGGGAAAGAAGTTATAGAGAAAAGAGAGCAAGGACCTTCACCTCAGATATTCCAGAGTTTGAGTTCTCTGTGAGCTATCTGTGAACTTGGTAGTATGGACAAGTTTAAATAATCCTGATAAGGCTCTATTCCTCATATGTAATGTAAAAGTGATTAATGCTATTGACCAGATTATTTGTGAGGATTCTACAGGGAAATGTGTTTTTGTTTGGGGGGGGGGCACACCCAGCAGCACTCAGGGGTTACTCCTGGCTCTATGCTCAGAAATCACCTCTGGCAGGCACAGGAATAATGGATACCGGGAATTGAACCACAGTCCTTCTGCATGAAAGGCAAATGCCTTGCCTCCATGCTATCTCTCCGGCACCTTTTTTTTTTCTACAGGAAAATGTTTTATGGAGCCAGCCCATCACTCTGCCTAGAGGATCTTAGATTTCTAGATTTTTTTAATTCCTTCTTTACTGCTGTCTCCAACATCTTCTTGATCTTTTTTCCACTTTGTTTAACGTATTTCACAATACTGAAAAGGTATAATGTTTTGTTTAAAAACATAAAATTCATTTTCTCAGCATGATCCTGGTTATTTAGCTCCTCCCCCCAACATATCCACATAGGAATATGATTCAGTTTCCCCAATAATTCTGTGCCACTTTACCTTCCAAAACAAACAGTTTTGGCTCTCCTTTAATTGGTTATTCTCATATAAGCAACAGCACAAAGCACTGTCCTTCAGATATAGCAACAATACAAAAAAAAAAACAACAACTATGCAATAATCCTTTAAGAAATAAAAGACAACATGAACAATAAAATACATATCCTGCTTAAAGACTGGGAAGATTGACATCTTTATAAAAAAGTATTTCCCAAAACATTCTATAGATTCAATGCAATTTCTATCAGGATACCTAATATGTTTTACAGAGAAATAGATAAAAGCACTCTTGAAATTTATATAGAACAATAAACCACAATGAGTAGCTAAAGAAATCCTTGGGAAAAAGAAAATGGGGAATAATGGTATCAATTTCCTAACTTAAAACTGTACTACAAAGTAGTAGCAATTAAAACTGCATAGTATTAAAATAAAGACTGACTCTCAGATCAGTGGAATAGAATTGAATACCCTAAGACATATCTCCAGGTATATAAGTTAACTTTTGATAAAGGAGAAAATATATATGAAGTAAAAAAAGAAAAGCTTCTTGAAATATGGTAGTGGAAAAACTGTAAAGTTACATGCAAGAAAACAAAGTCTGTCCATTTTCTAACACTAAGCACACAGGTCAATTCAAAATGGATTAAAAACCTAAATTCAGACCTAAACGCTTAAGACAGGTATATGGGAAGAATTCACCATGACATAGAAGCTAAAGGTATCTTCAAGAATGAAACACTTCTGATCAAGCAAGTGAAAACAAAGATAAACAAATTAAACTACATCTTATTTAAGAAGCTTCTGCACCTCAAAGAAAATGATGAACAGATTTTAAAGACAATGGGAGAAATTATCTACCCAATATCCATATGATAAGGGGTTGTTATTTAAGAAAACTTAGACACTGGCAAGTTTAACATGAAAAAATAAATAATTTCATTGAAAGATCAGGGGAAAAGATAAACAGGATCTTTTTTCAAGAAAAAATAGAGACAGCTGAAAGATACATAAAAATGTCTTTTTCATAATTAATCATCAGAAAGATACAAATCAAAACAACAACGAGATCTCACCTCAGATAACAGAAACTGGCACACATAAAGAAAACCAAGTATAATCAGTGCTGGTTGTAGATGCAGGGAGAAAGGGACTCTCATTCACTGCTGACGAGAATGTGAACAGGCTCAGCTGTTTGAGAAAACAATATGGTATTCCTCAAAAAGCTTCAAAGTAAACTTTCATTGACTCAGTAGTACTACCCCTATGCATATATATATATATATGTATCCCATACATGTCCCATATATATGTATGCATATATATTTTTCCATATATCCCTATATATATCAGAGGGTATAAAAATTTCCCTGAATTTCATTCTTCATCACAAAACTATTCACTATAGCCAGAATCTAAAAAGAACCAAGTGCACAGAATAGAGGAATAGATAAAGAAAATTTGCTATATCTACTTAATGGAATGTGCTGAAACTGTTTGAATAAATGAAGTCATAAAATTTGTTTTTATATGGAAATATATGGAGAGTATCATGCTGAGTAAAATGAGTCAGAGGGAGAGGGACAGCCATAGAATGATCTCACTCAATTGCAGGATAGAAAAACAAACAAACATGTTAGGAGAATAATACCCAGACAATAGAAATGATAGGTGGGAAGTGCAATTAAGAAAGAAAAGGGAACACTATGACAATAGTATTTGGAAATGATCACTCTAGAGAAGAGAGAGAAGAGAGAGAGAGAGAGAGAGAGAGAGAGAGAGAGAGAGAGAGAGAGAGAGAGAGAGAGAGAGAGAGAGAGAGAGAGAGAGAGAGAAACATCTGCCATAGAGGCAGGTTTGGGGTTAGAGTGAGTTGAGAGGACAACAGTAACTAGGGATATTAGTGATGGGAAACGAACATTGGTGAGGAATAGTATTGTAACATTGTTGAAATAGGAGTATTGAAACTCAACTATAAACAGCTTCTTAATTCTGTAACGCTTGGTGATTTTATTAAAAAAATAAATGAGAATATAGCAACCTACAGCACACATCATCTGAGTTCTCTGACCTATAGCAGAGTTTTGGGGCCTGTCTTCATGTCCTTAAATACTATGTACACATCTTAGAGTTCATAATTATCTCATCAAAGAATAATTGTGTCCATGTCACCATATTCTTGCTATGCTGAAGCTCTAAAGAGTGAGGATATTCCTTTATCTTTTGGGGGGTTGTAGAAAATTATTTTATGAGTTTATGAAAATGTATTTTTCAACCCCAAAATTGTAGAATGATTTGTATAGAGTACTGGAGGAGGGGAAATAATATTAAACACATTTAAAACCACTAAAATCATTATGCCTCACTGGAAAAGTGACAGAAAACCAGGCATGCTAATAAATCAATTACTTTATTCTAATCATTTAGGTAAAATTCTTGTTGCCTGGATTGCTTTATTTAAATTTTCCCATTTTCTTTTTTTATTTTGAAAAAGCAGAATCAAGAGGGATCATTTGAAAATCTCTTAGAGGCTGTGCCAAATCTTTGACATCTGGGATCCTGCCTATTTTACTTAGTGGGACAATGAGCCTTTACAAAATATTAACTAGTAAGTAACCTTCTGCTATTGGTTGTTTTGTGGGTTTTTTGTTTGTTTGTTTTTGAGATTTTTTTTGTTTTTGCTTTTGTTTTTTTGTTTTTTTTGGGCCACACCGATCTGATGCTCAGGGGTTACTCCTGGCTAAGGGCTCAGAAATTGCCCCTGGCTTGGGGGGACCATATGGGACGCCTGGGGATAGAACCGCGGTAGCGGTAGCTATCTTTCCTTGGCTAGCACTTGCAAGGCAGATACCTTACCTCAAGCACCACCTCGCTGGCTCCGGTTTTTTTGTTTTTGTTTTTGTTGAGATTTTCTTTTAATTTACTGGTTTTAAGGCCACACCGGGAGGTGCTCAGGGGTTAGTCCTGGCTCTGAGCTCAGAAATCGCTCCTGGAAGGCTTGGGGGATCATATGTGATGCCGGGATCGAACCAGGTCTCTCTTGGTCGACTGCAAGCAAGGCAAAAGCCTTACCGCTGTACTATCTCTCTGGCCCACCTTCTACTAATGTTATCTGTCTAAGCTTGGCACTAGCTCTATTCTGCATCTTGTTTTGCAGCTTGTTTCCCTTTTATGCCCTTGGGTCATAATCGTATCATAAAGTTATTTAAGAGTTTTTCCCTGTAGTTTCTCGCTAATGTCCACTTTTTTTTCAGGATGTGATCCAGCACTTTCTGTCTTCCTTTGGAAGGAAAACTCTGAAGTCCTTGTGCAGAATATAATTTTATCATTCTTTTCCTATCAGCACTTAATCCATTTTTAATATTATACCTATGCAAGAAAAGGCATGACTCCACCAGAACTGAAACTAATGACACCAATGTTTTCAAGAAACTTCATAAAAATAATGATGTGTTCTTTCAATGACTCTTTAGACATAAATTATAATCAATACAATATGGGATTGTCATTGATAATCACTACTAACATAATAGTGTGTTTTATGCATGTTCAGGCACATATCTTTGCAGGCTAGTTGCCATAGAAATGAGAAAAATCAATATTTTAATAAAATAGAAGGAAATGGATGATTTTATTTTTAATTTTACCCTATCATCAATAAAGTATGAACAGTCATACTTTTAAAGCAATAGTGTAATTAATTGGCAAATCCTACAAAATGGGAATTAAATCTATATCACTGAAAAAGAGCTATATGTTGAATTTTCTTCTGATGCTATTCCGCATTTTTGCCACATCAAAAGAAAGAGTTTTAATTTTTATGGTTAATATTTACTACTGAATAATCCTGTTTCTCATTATTTCTACATGACTATGTCTATAGTTTGCTATGTTCAATTATTTCAAATATAATGGCATCATATGTATTATAGCTATGAGAGCAGAAACACACAGATTCAATCAGATTTCCTTGTGAAAACAGATTTTTATTACAAAGATGGAACTCTAAAATCCTCTAGAAAACTGCATAGTCAGACACTAGAGGAAGAACCCTCAGAATGTTAGAATTCTAAATACTAAATTATATGGATAGCTTTTCCCTAAGTACATATCATGTGCCTCAACATTTCCAAGAATTAACCAAATAATTATATTTATTTATTTATTTTTCCTTACCTAGTGGTGTTCAGATTGACTCCTGACTGTGCTTAGGGATCATTCCTGGCATAGTTTGGGGACTTTATGAGTGCCAGAAAATTGAACCCAGGTAGGCTGCATGCAAGGTAAGCACTTTACCTTTTGTACTATCATTCCAGTCCTATACTTACATTTTAATTCTGCTTCAATCTGATATTATGAATTGGTAAGGGCTATATCAATTTATGAAAGACAAATCATTCAGATATTTAAAGTGGTACATGACTTCTTTCAGCAAAAATGAATTTGATTGTGATCATTTAACTTCTTCTGCTTAAAATATTTTAAATTTTACACCTAGCTGGTTCTTTCTTGAGGATATGCACCAGATTAATTTCTATTTTTCTAAATTCTTTAAATGGTTAAAATATTTTTGTTAATAAATACTTAAGGGATATTAAAGTAACTATAAGTGTGAGATATTTCTGATAAAAGTTTCTTGGCCTCTCTCTACAGGAAATTTGCAAATTTCTATACATTATGCTAAAAATTTTAAGATAGTAATTGTAAGTTAAAATTATAGGACAGAGTCCAGAATGATAGTCCCGTGGATAGGGCATTTGCCTTGCACATGGTCAATCATTCACTATTTCTAGAATCCATATGCCACTAAGTCCTGCCAGGAGTCATTCCTTAGTACAGAGCCAATAATAAGCCCTGACTACCATTGAGTGTATCACACACACACACACACACACACACACACACACACACAAATAATCATCTCAAGAAGATAGTACAGGAGTTAAAGTATTTGACTTGCAATTAGCTGATCTGGATTTAAATAATATAACACTACTTTATGTCCCTAGTTCACTTCCAGAAGTGGTCTAAAGCCTATGCCGCACAGTACAAAGCCTGTGCTGGAGAGTTATCTCAAAGAATTAAAGCATTTTACTTGCATTTGAAAGAACCTGAGCTCAATATTTTGTTACCACATGGTCCAAACACAAAGTAAAATAGCTCTAGTGGCTGCTGAGTACTGCCAAGGTGTACCTAGGGACTTTAAAGAGCACCACATAACTGAACCAGAGCACTGGATCATCCATCCCAGTTGACATAATATTATTGGAAGTGGTTTCTAAATCCTCTCCTCCTTGAGCATTGTTCATGAGACACAAATTTTAGTTGATTATTCTCCTTTTGCAGAGATAATATATTTAACAATATTTTAAAATACTGTTTAGAACCTTTGAGCACATGTTGGTTTAAAAATCAAATATTGATGGTGAGAATATTGCTTTGGTGAATGGGGATGTTCTTTATTTATAACTAAAATTCAACTACAAATATATTTATAAACATGGTGCTTAAATAAAGATATTAAAAACTATAACTAAAATATATATTAGCTTATTAAATATCTCAAAATGTTTTCTTTTATTAAATAGTATAGAAATCTAAGTTGTGATTAGTTTAAAAATTCTAGTATTTTAATGGATAAGTGACTTGCCTATTCACAGTTGACCAGAATTCCATCTCCAGCACCCTGGTCCCTGTACTTTTTTCCCCCTCAGTCTTGCTGGAAATGATCCCTGAGCACTGTTAGGTATGGATCCCAAGCAAAACCAAATAAATAAAAGAAAGAGTAACCACTCTATAAACCCCTCCAAAATAAATAAAAGTTTTAGTATTAATAACTATTTTATAAAAAAGGTTATAACAAAGCTCACAGATTATAGTGCTATTTGGGTCATATTTTTGAAAATAACATCTATCAACCATAGTACATGAAATTTATGCTAATAAATAGTTTAACTATCAGAGCTGTTTTTAACTAATTTATGTCTATTACTTTCTCATTCTAGTCTTCCTGATAGGTATAACAGACATGAAAAAAAATACAAAGAGCAATAACAAACAAATAATAAAAATGTAAGTTGTCACACATATAATAATAATGAGCAAAATATTCTTTTAAAATATTTATTTCTACCTCTTACCCATTCTTTTATAAATAAATGCAAATTTATTAAAGATTAGTAATTATTTTTATAGGAAATATTATAGAAACAAAACTGTGCCAGAAACATAATTTTAGACAGCTTCTTACTTAAATAATTTTGCATTTAGTCATTGCTTCTTCAAGTAAACAACTCTTTGACCACTTCCCAAGAGCACATATTAAAAATTATTATTGCTTTAAGTTTTTGGTTTGTGTGGATATATAACCATATATCAATTGAGTCACAATCTATATATTAATGCACAATATATTGAATTTGTAATTAAATCACTGTCATATTGAATCACATACAAACAGTAATCACTTAAAGTATGGGGAGAAACCAAGAAAGGAAGATTTAATAATAAGCATAGAAGATCAAGTACAAAATAACTTGACCAGGAAGAAAAGAAATTTTTAAGGAATGTGTATTTTATTATTTCAAAGAGAAGTCAATAAGAGACTAATATGCAAGGTCTGCACAAAGCAGAAGAATCCAAGTTTCAGACGCTTTTATAGATGAGGAAAGCTTTGTTGGCTATTTAATTCTATACTCTCCCATTAGAGCAGAGAGAAAATTCAAGTCTTTAAAAAAGAATGTAACTCATGAAAATTAGCTAATGGCTGAGAGAAAAAAATCAGACTGTAACAAAAGAGTATGCTCTCTATCAAGAGGTCTTACCTCTTTCTCCAAACTGCCACTTTCCAAGTTCTATTCAGCAGCTTACATCTTATTATTATTTCTTTTGATTTTATATAAAAATTAACACAAACATTTAGGATGAATGAAAAGATTTTAGTAACAAGTAGGGACATAGGCCTAAGCAGAAATAAGATGGTATATAGCAAATACCCTTGGATGAGATCGTGCTGTGGGTGGATAGGAGGAGGGGAACAAGTGTTGGACATTCATACAGAAACAAAGCAGATGTTTGAACACCGGAAGTAATAACTGTCGTGAAAAGCTCAAAGAAAGTCTAGGAATAACAGCTTTTTTTAATCAAGTGAATTTATACAGTCTGGAGATTTGAGAGGAAGAGGGTGAGTTTCTTTTAATAACGTTCATTAATATTATCATATAAACATGAAAACTTACTATAGCATAAGTAAAGTAAAATGTGAGAAGCATCCCACATTGTGTTTTTAACAGGGTTTTCCACAGTGGTCCAAGACTCATATTTTACTATCAGAAAGTAAACCTGTTAATACATTCCAACATCAAGAGAAAATTAGCAATTGTAATTTAAAGACAGGACTAGCCATGTCAGACCTTTTCTTTTCTCTTACCATTAAGACAGCTATTATTTTTGGGGGGCACACCCAGTGATGCTCTGGGGTTACTCCTGGCTATGCGCTCAGAAATCACCCCTGGTTTGGGGGACCATATGCGACACTGAGGGATGGAACCACGGCCAGCCTAGGCTAGTGCCCGCAAGGCAGATGCCTTACGGCTCGCTCCATGCCACAGCTCCAGTCCCAAGACAGCTATCATCATTTAAAAATTTTACCTACTTTTCTAATATAGTATCTCTCTTAAAAATGTTTGGTCAGCGAGTAATGAATTTGTCAAGTATCTGATTCCTTTTTATCAAGGGCATATCATCAGTATTCTACATACTAAATTTCTAATAATGTAAAAAAAAGCTGTACTAGATATTAGTATAACTCTTGATGTCTTGGTAACACTTGAATCCTTAAGATTCAAATGAAATCACATCAATCAAATCTCATAAATTCAATGAGAATCATAAATTCAATGACATATGTCAAGTCAGATGATACAGATTTTCAACAAGTATTTTTCTAGATACTGAGAATCCGGAGCCAATACCTCTTATGCATTGTGTTCCTTCTGAACTATATAAATCATTATCAATTGTGTTTTTGCAAGTTATAGTAAAAGAGCAAGTAATTAAATCTGCTACTTCCATCGAAAAAGGCTTCAACATAATTGTGCCTGCTGTTCAATGCTAGTGAAATAGAACTTCGCTAATTATCTCTTATCCATAATGGTAAAATACAGAAACACTGAAAATTAAGTTTGTTTCTAAAGAAAATAGCAGCAAATTTATTTAATAATAAAATCTGGCTTAAACTGGTATAAGACTATTTAAAATTTATTTATACCTTACTGCCTTAATTTAAATATTTATGATTTTAATTGTTGAAATATTAAAATTACATTGAGGGTAAGATTACATAAATTGTGTATGTTACTATCATCAATAAATTAGAATAAAAAGAATTTGAAAGCTTAGTGACCATAAATATTTTAGGTAGGGCATAGCAATTGTATCACAAAGAAGTAAAATTTTTAGAAAATAAAAAATTATCTTGCATGTTGCCTTTTTACAAAAATAGTTTTTATAATGTGGTCTGTATGGTTAGACTTTCCTCTAACAGATATTGCTAGATTTATTTTTATGTTATTTTAATTTTACCTTATACTTTATTTTTAAATTTTTGCATTCAATTTGTATAATCATGAAATCTAGCAATTTTATATAGAAAACACCAGAGTCTTAGATAACAAATAGACAATGACACTAGCGATGCAGTGATTCTTAGGACAGGGCCTTGTATTTAGTTTTCTGACTACTCTGTGATGAGAGATGTATTAATACAAGAAATTTTCAGTATATGACCCCTCTGTAGGAAGTACCAACAAAGGATCCAGTAGGATTGACCCATGGTTATTGCATATTCTCAACATCTTGATATTATTTCATTCATATTGAAGTAATAAAACCATGCATAAATTATATACACTTTGAAAAAAATAACTGTTTCAAGAAAATAGAAATCAAAACATGTCCTATATTTCTAGGATTGTTTGAATAATTAAGCCTTTGCTTTCAATAGACTTTCATTTTTAACATTTGGATTGAAAGTCCACTTAAACTAAGAACCAGCAGATTTTCTTTTAGTCGCCCTTTACATATGCAGTAATTTTATTTAGATAAAAGTTGGTAACATATTATATTTTAATTTTTCTAAAAACTAACGTTTGATAAATCAGTCATTAATGAATTCTGTATGGGATATAGAATTAGAATTCAAATATAACATCAATTGATCTATTTTGGCAAGACATATTTTTTGTTTGATTTGTTTTATTTTGATATTCACATGAATTCTGTCCATGAACTTTGTCTTGGGTAGATTAAAGGAAAATTGAAGGTAAAGATAGGTTGAAGGTGAAAATAAGAGAAAGTTCTAGGGATATCTATTCATACTATATATACAACAGATTCAAATATTAACTTTAGTGGTTTTCATCGAAAAGTATAAAACAAAGCAGAGTAAAGATATCTCTAATCAGAGAGTAATCAGTTGTTAATCAGTAGTTAAGTTATTTTACAATCACGTAGCTGACAGTACCACATATACCTCCAAGAACTGCTGGGTGTAGTTCTTGAGGTATATAACCTGGAGAAGTACTGAGCACCACAGGTAAACTGAGAACCACAAGATTTGAGCAGCACTATATCTCCATACCCTTGCATGGAACTGATGACATAACTGTCTGAGAATTTATATGAGTGTTTCTCCTAGGACCCTGAATACATATGGCTTGCAATAGCTGATACCCATCCCCTATTCCTCTCCAAAATAATTAAAAAAAGGATCAGTATATGATCTCAGCATATTTTCATTTTATGGAAAGTAAATTAACTTAATATGTAAGTCAAAGCTGAGAGGGAAGCAAGTGAAACATTTGAAACCTACATCAGATCATTTTCGTACATCTTAAATATATCTTATTCAAAAAAGACTCCAGAAGGGCCTATTTAGTGAAATTTCATATCTGCTATTATGAGTTTTCAAGTCTACTTCTAAAATAACTTAGTGGGAACAACATTGAGGAGAAAAATAAAAGGAATAAAAGCAAAAAGAACATTGAAATTTCCACAAACCCATACTACTTCAGAAAAACAATAATCAATCTACAGATTAAGCAAAATGTTAACCAAATTTCAAATATCTAACATTAATATATTAGTAAATAGTCATGTATTATCATGATAAAGAAAAGAAGACATTGCAATTAATGGTATTTGGGTAAATTATTACAACCCCTATAAACTTGGCTTGAAAATAGTTTACCCATACAGAAAATAATATACATCATCTTTTTATGGTCTCAATAATTAGAAAATATTTCTATTAATTTTTTTAGAAACAATTGAGTTATTTTATTGATGTGAGACTTTGCATGAGTTACCTAAAAAAAGGATATGAATAGGTGATACTAAAAACATAGTGCCTGCCTAGATATTATTGGTAAGACAGTCTATATTTTCAAATTTTAAAGTGATGTTTTGCCTCAATATTTTATAGTTATTCACTTACTTTGGCAATTTCCTTCTACACATGTGAGTTATGTAAGATATCCTCTCTACTTTTAAAAAGAGGATATTCACTAAAAAGGCCTACAGAATTCAGACTATGTTACCATGATGTATTTTTATTAAACCAAGTGTAAATTATTGTAACTTAAGTAAGAAATGTATGCACAAAATAGAACAAACTGGTAGGGACCATGAGATACTAGAGCAGTACTGGTGCTAGATATATGCCCCAACAGAGTTTAGTTCCTGTCACTACATGTAATATGTCTAGCCCTGTAGGTTCCAAAACATCACCAGGGTAAACCTGGTAGTCCAAAACCAGCGCCTGAGCAGCATTGCACATTGCATCCTTGGATTCTTTTTGTTTTGTTTTGTTTGGGGGTCACACCCGGTGATGCTCAGGAATTACTTCTGGCTATGTGCTCAGAAATCTCTCCTGACTTTGGGGACCATATGGAACACCAGGGGATCGAACCATGGTCCACAGCCTGTGCAAGGCAGACACCTTACTGCTTGCACCACCGCTCCGGCCCCTACACCCTTGGATTCTTGCAGTGAATTGTCAGTCCCATTGAAAAAAGAATCACTTGTACCCTCACCCCCAGTTAGTCAACACTGCTTGGGAACCCTCCCTTATAAATAAACTAAATAAAAGATAAACATAATTATTTCTTCTGCTTCATAGTGCCCCATGGTGAGCTATTGTTTAAAGGTCCTTGTGAATATATTCTGGAATTTTTTATGTGGGTTTCCTCTTTCTATGTATTGACCTTCTTCAACAGCTTTCTTTCTTTTCTCTTGCTGTATTTTAAGTTCTGTGCCAGTCCAACGTTTCAAAGTGATGACTCATATTTAAAAAGTTACTGCAAGATCAGAAAAAGGAAATAAGATAGATCCAAATTAAAAGAGAAAGTCAAATTATTTCTATTTGCAGACATGATGGTATACATTAAAAACCCTAAAGAGTCCACAATAAAGCTCTGAGAAACAATAAATCAATATAGAAAAGTTTAATATACTATGTATACACATATATGTACATATATAATATATTATACCAAGTTCTACAGTGTCAATATACAAAATACTTGCACACCTTTATACAAATAGAGTCAGAGGAGAAGACAAATGAGTCTATATGATTTAAAATAGTGTCCTAAAAAATCAAGTACCTATGAATCAACTTAACAAATGAGGTGAGAGAGATCTAGACCATGAAAACTTCAAAATACTTAAGAAAAAAATTAAAAAGACCTTAGAAACTAGAAAAACATTCCACGCTTGTGTACTGGAAGAAAGAATATTGTCAAAATGACCATCCTCATATCTAATTCATTCTATATATCCCTATCCAATTTCAGAAAACATTATTTAAGGACTTAAAATACTCCATTAAAGAGTATGTGTGGAATCATAAAAAAATACATAGCCAAAATCATATTAAAGAAAAGAAAATGAGAGGCACCTTATAACATAATTTGAGATGTAAAACAAAGTCATAGTGATCAAATCAACATGAGATTAAAATAGACTGACTTTCAGACAATGGGTCAGAATAGAATACCAATGACATACTCCCAAGAATATGATCAACTAATTTTTTGACAAATTAGCTGAGAAATTGAAATGGAATAAAGACAGCCACAATAAAATAGTGTTGTGATAATTGGATAACCACATGTAAGAAATTAAAGCTGGGTGCATATCTCACATCTTATATTAAAAAATCAACTCAAAATGGATCAAAGACCTTGTAATCAGACCTGAATCTGTAAAGTCAATGAGGAAATCATAGGCAGAACTCTCCAAAACCCATACCTCAAAGGAGTGTTCAAATAATACGATGCCAATGACAAAGCATATAGTAACAAAACTAAACAAATGGGGTACTTCATCAAACTAAAAATATTCTGTATGGAAAAAGAGACATGGGCTAAAGTTAAAAGACAGCTGAGTAGGAAAAGATATTTTCTCTCAATACATCAGATAAAGGTTGATATCTAGGATATTCAAAGTATACACAAATAATAACACACACATGCAAAAACAATTCTAAAACCCCCATCAAAAAAATTAAAACAGGAAATGCACAAATTCTCCAAGAAGACCAACCAATGGCCAACATGCACTTGAAAAAAAATGCTCATCATAACTTAGGGAAATACAAATCAATGTAATGAGATATAATTGTTCACCAGCGAGAAAGTTATATATCAAAAATACTGAAAGCAGTCTTTTAGGTAGAAATGTGGTGAAAAAGAAATTCGTATTACTGCTGGTGGAAATGCTGTCTGGTCTAACCCCTATGGGAAAAATAGTATGGAGTGATCTCAGTAAAATCATAACCAAGCTAAACTATGACTCAAAGTCCCACTTTTTTGTGTGTCAATCCTCAGGATAAGAAACCATTCATTCAAAGAATATATGTATCCACTGTTCTTTGCAGGATTCAGCTAAGATTTGGAATCAATCTAGATGCCAAACAATAGATCAGCAAATGAAGATGTGGTGTGTGTGTGTGTGTGTGTAAATAAAAAAAAATATATAAAAGCTATTAAACAATTCACTATAATATGGATGGAACTAAAAAATAACACATTAAATGAAGACAGAAAAAGAAAGATAAATACAATATGACACCACTTTTATGTGAAATTTAGAACAAGTGTAGGATGGAATGCAATGGTTTAAATTGTTTGCCTTCCACAGCAGTAGGGCATTTGCCTTGCATGCTACCGACCCAGGATGGACCCAGGTTCAATCCCTGGCATCCCATATTGGTCCACGAGCCTACCAGGAACAATTTCTGAGCTCAGGGCCAGGAGTAGCCCCTTAGTGTTGCCAGGTGTGGCCCAAATAGGACTTGCAATATTCTAGGTACCATACAGCCTCTCTTATAGCTTAAGTTATGATTTATATTGCCCTCTGCATCTTAACAAGTAGTCCTACAGCTTCCTGCAGACCTATAACTTTATTGAATTGGATGTACCTCAGGTCCTTATCTTTCACTTAATATAGCCTGCTTAAGTGAAACCCTCAAGCTGTGGCAGAATTTATTTTAAAACTTAATACATGGAAAACACACAATTGTAAAACTATTATATAAAGAGATTCAAAACGTGCATGCACACAGAGACACACATAAAAATCTCCTAAAAGTTTAGGTTCAATGAAACGTTTGAAGCAGGTAATTATAGCTGATGAAATTAGTAGTGAAAACACTTAGAAACCTTTCATTGTCATTTGGGGAAATTATATATGGATCCATGACTATAATAACATATCTACACTACCATTTTCCATTTTAATATACATTCCTGTTTTCTGAGTTTTCTTCTCTCTGTGTTTTTTGTTTTAAATTGCAGCCCCACAAATATTAATAAGAAAACTCTTGTCTATTATTTCTTTATGTCACACTGCCTTTAAATGTAGCAGAATTTTGATTTGCACCTGGTATCACTCTTCTAATATTATGGGTGCTGTTTTATCTCCAACAATGTTGTGAGTACCTCTGAGAGATGCCATGTTATGCATTTAATATTCCCATTGTGCCTAATAACAAACTGCTGGGAAATCAAACCTTGAAATTATTGATTACCTCTACTTGAACTAATTAGTTCTATGTATATGCTCACTGTCACAGGATAGACATCATTTTAAGGAAAGCTATTACAGGCTTACCAGAGTGACAGAACGAAAATGATCTAAAAATATTCACCTTCATCTTCAGGTTGAAAAATCCCAAAGACTATACTAAGGATTCCTAGTCCTGAAAATAAGTGCAAGTGTCAGTGACATTTCCAAACAGCATGTGGGATGAACCTCTGTGTAAATTGTCATCAATAGGCACACAGAAAGTAGATATGGGAAGATTCATTTCTCTTTATTTGACTAGTTCAAATGAGTTTCTCTACTCAGAGTAATATATGTAGTTCTCCATTAGAAATGAAAAAATGAATTCACCCTTTATATTATCATAGTTCAAAAAACGATATTAGAATTTTATTGCATATGCTGTATGTGCACATACACTAACATGCATGAGTGTTCCTTGATCCAGACAAATGATTCCACTTAAATTCTCAAGATGTGACCTTTTATCTTATAATTCTAGTAGGTTTATTTTTTTTTTCAGAAAACATGAAAAAAGTTTTCCAGCTAAGGTTATATTTTGTTTCCATCTTTTTGAGGGTCCTGTTTATATTCTCTTAATCTAAAATCTAGATGGATTTTTCTGAATATCTAGACTTCTCAGTTTTTGAAGATTTATACTCAAATGTAAATGAAGCCAGCCAGGCTCTTTATATGTGTTACAGAACCTCTACTATTATTCTTGGTTAACTGTTTCTAAAACTGTAGTGAAGTCCTGGTACAAGAATGTCATTCAGAAGGTGACTGTCAAAAATTTTAATGAGAAGGCTAAGAGAAAAAGACTTACGTAACTTAATTCATGCTTCCTGGGATCAAGTTTCTAACCAAAGGAGAGGCTTTGGACAAACTATATTTTTATGTATATTATTTTGTTCTGGGTACCCACCCCCAGTACTCCTCAGGAATTACCTTTGGCTCTACACTCCAGGATCATTCCTGGTGAGCGATGGAGGGCATTTTGGAGTTCTGGGAATAGAACCCCAGTTGACAATGGACACAGAAAGCACCTTGCATTCTGAACTATTAGTCCCAAATTTCTAATATACAAGTTGAGAATAAATAGAGTAAGAGTTGAATGAAATAAAATACTTAGAGTAATGTCTGTCACATAGTTATTTTATTATAACTATTATTTTTGTATATCAGTTTTTGGTGGGAAAACTTGCATCAAGGCAAGTGACATGGCATAGATCTGGTGAATCCTATCTGAGAACAGGTCCTTCAATTACATAGGAGGGAGTGACATTGGGTCCTATATTTATTTTCAAAAGTAAAAAGTAAATCTACACAATCTCTATTTTAATTAACTTCAGCAGAGCCATACAATAAATTTCTATTTTTTAGCTAAGAAGGGAATGATTTAACAGAATTAAGTGCTTTCTATAAAATATTCTTCCATTAAGGCTAACTAAAAAGAAAAATATGATTACTAGCAGTTAGTTGAAAGTAACGAGTAAATAAATTTTTGGAAAGTGTAATAAGGACCTAGAATCTATAAAGAGAATTGCTATAATTTTATCAAAAAATTGTTGAGACACTAAGACAATGTCCATGGGGTAAGGTGTACTTACACACTTTATAGCAGAGGCCTTTAATGTATTCTATAAAAAAAAACAGTTAGAAATTACTTCAATTATGGGGCCGGAGAGATAGCACAGCGCGTTTGCCTTGCAAGCAGCAATCCAGGACCTAAGATGTTTGGTTTGAATCCCGGCGTCCCATATGGTCCACTCTTGTGTCTATAGCAAGAGACAGACTTATGAAAATCTATACACAGTGTGTATAACCAATGGGAGATATTCTCAGAAACTAAGTGCAATAAAAATTTAAAATAAAGATTTTACACGGGTATACTTAATCATCATGGCAATATCAGTATACCTTCTCTGTCAAATAACTTTCTCAATGAAGTTATCATCTACTATAAAAGCAGTAAGTTTTGCAGTAGGACTAGCCTCAGAGCTCAGAACTTTTTCTTGCTAATTCTCTAAAATAAATAAATAAATGAATAATAACCTACCCAAGTCTATACCTATGCAAATAATTTATTTAACAAATTATCTGTGTTAAGTGTGTCTTTCTTTCTTACTGAGATGCTACCTAATACAAAAATAATTGCATCTATTTTCTCTTAAATGAAAAGCCAATGGCTATAAAATGTGTCCTTCAATTTAATTTTGTTTTGGTAACCCAGAGAGATAGCATGGAGGTAGGGTATTTGCCTTGCATGCAGAAGGACGGTGGTTTGATTCCTGGCAACCCACATGGTCCCCTGAGCCTGCCAGGAGCGATTTCTGAGCGTAGAGTCAGGAGGAACCCCTGAGCACTGCCAAAAAAAAATTAATTTTGTTTTGAATAAATTGTATCTAGTAGCATGGCAATTAATGATTATATAATTAATAATAAAATGGGAAGATAAATAATTAATAATAAAATGCCCATTTCCAGATATGGCTGGTTTGTTTTCATCTTAAAAACAAAGATAAGGGGCCTGGAAGGTGGAGCTAGAGGTAAGGTGTCTGCCTTGCAAGCTCTAGCGTAGGACAGACAGTGATTCAATCCCCCGGTGTCCCATATGTTCCCCCAAGCCAGGGGCTCTTTCTGAGAGCATAGCCAGGAGTAACCCCTGAGCGTCAAAAGGGTGTGGCCCAAAAAACAAACAAAAATAAACAAAGATAAGATAGACCCTACTCAATTTCCAGACTATTCATTTTATAGATACCTTGAGAATATTTTTGATATAAAATATTTCTAAATAAACTGATACTTGAGAAATATTTCACAAACTTAGCTGTCCAGTTTTGGAATAAATAACATTTGATTTTGAGAGAAAGTAAAAACATACAAGAAGAAAACCAATTAAGATTTATTTTTTTCCAGGGTTTTTTTTGTTGTTGTTGTTTTTATTTTTGCTTTTGGGCCACACCTGGTGACCCTCAGAAATCATTCCTAGCTTGGTAGGTGGGGGACCATAAGGGACGATGGAGAATCAAACTGCGGTCCATTGTAGGCTAGCAAACGCCTTATACCCTTTGCGCCACCGCTCCGGTCCCAAGATTACTAATTTTTTTTGTTCGTTTGTTTTGGTTTGGTGGGCCAACCCAGCGGTGCTCAGTGGTTACTTTTGGTTACTTTTGGCTCTGCTCTACAAAATCACTCCTGGCAGGCTCGGGAGACCATATGGGATGCATGCAAAGCAAACGTCCTACCTTTTGTGCTATTGTTCTGACCCCTAATTAAACATATATTATAAAATTAGAGAGCTCTCCACCAAATATACTCAAACTTTAAGTCTAGTATGTCCTCTGCAGAGCCATAAATTCCAATTCTGCTCTGCTGATTACTGAATAAAAAGTTCATAATTTAAGAACACATGTTTTTCTATGTTAAAATCAATGGTTTTTTTTAATTCCTTCTTTATAACAACTAAAAAGATTATTTTTTTCCCCAGACCTCAAGACTGTGAGCAGAGGAGCTCCGTCTCCCTTTGGTGATTCTCAGATGACCAACTGGCAGTTTACTGCAATGGCACAAGGTTGTGGCACTGCTAAGGTTGTACAGTGCTGGGGATTAACAGGGTCATCTTGGCAGTTCTTTGGGTTACCTACAGGTGTACAGTTGTACTTACAATACTCTCGAGGCCAACTGTAGTATGAAGGATGAAAACACATTTGAACCATCACCCCATACAAGTTCTCTGGTACTGAAGATTCTGCATATCGAAAAGATAAATTGCTAATTTCTGCAAAGTAAAGCTTTCACAACTTGATTTAAAAATTTTTGTACATCTTTATTTTCCTTTTATCTTCCTACTTGCTCTTTCAGTAGATGAGAATTCATTCCAGCTTAATATACATATATATGAAAACCATATTGATATAAAATCAAGTGAAGAGCTAGAATTTTATAGAAAATTATCATAATGATAAAAGCATACTGTAATGCCAAAAACTGAAGCCAGAAGAAACATTAGCAAAATAATCAGAGCATATCTCATAGGTTTAACATTTCAATAATAAAGACAACTATACTCAATCTTCTAATTTATTTTCTGTAAATTATACATTTATCATGAAACAATGTATTATTTGATTTTTGTGGCCTTCAAATTTGGTTGCAGATATAATCTCAAAAAATATCCTTTAAACAGGGTCCAGAGAGATACTACATTATTTTTAATGTCTTTATATGGTAGGGCATTTGTCTTGCATGCTGCCACGAGTGATCTCTGACTTTAGAGCCAGGAGTAACCCTCAGCACTGCTTTGTGTGGCTCACAAAACAAAAAGAATAAATTATCTTAATTATATTTTTAAAAAAAATGACAAAATAGAGCAGGGGGGGCGTATATGTGGCTAGAGAGCCGCATGCGGCTCCCCGCCAAAATGAATGTGGCTCTTTGCCTCTTATCATTCTTTTGTATACTGTGGCTCTTTGCCAAGTTTGGATTTTGTTCTGCTGCTTCTGAGGAGGGACCTCTGAGGAGAGATCTCCGAGAGTGTGGTCCCTCCCCCAAGCTGCGTTGTCCCATCTCTCATCCCTCGGAAACACCTGCTCCGGCTAGCAAGCAGGGAACCCGTATGTCACATGTTGAGTCACATCTTGCCGTGAGTTCTTAGTGTGGAGGACGCAGCACACCCTCACCATCACTGCAGGATTTTGACCCTCACTCAAAATGGCAAAATGCAATATGTGTTTAATAGATTATTGTTAAAATTATATGCTTTTGTGTGAGTGTTTGTTTTGGCAGGTCACTGCGTGGTGTGGCTCTCTAACTCTCACAGTTTAAAATTTTGGCTCTGTGTCAAACTTGTTTGCCACCTCTGAAATAGAGAATAAAATTATTTAACACTAGAAATAAGCTAGTAGAGACAATAATTATTCGTCTTGAATTATGTATTATTTCATATGCCTTACAAGATAACTCAACTGACAAAACATTTTAAAATAAATACATTAAGTTTCTCAATTCATAACCATGGCTTTATACTCTCTGTATCCTATATCGTGATTATGAGAATAAATTAACATGTCAATAAATGCCTTGGTATATTCTATGCTCATGGTTGGAAGAATAATACCTACCAAAAGTATTATTCAGATTCAGTGCAATTTTTATGAAATCCAAAAGATATTTTTCACAACTCAAAAAATAAAATTAACTTTGGAATTAAATTATCATAGGTAATAACTACTTTGTTATTAATCAACCAAGTAAATCAGAAGTGGAATGACAAATTCTATATTATCTCATGTGTGAAATATAAAGTCAAATAAGAGAACAGATTAATATAAAACAAAAGCAAACCATTGGAGACTTTGGGTAAAAGAAGTTACAGAGGATGGTATGGATTGTGGAAAGCAAGGCAATGCTATTTAATATGTAGTAGAGGTATAATGTTATTTTGGTGATGTATTGTGATAACATAACTGTGGAATAAATGTAAAAATGTACCCCTAAACATGTAATTTTATGAACTAACAGTTTCAGTAAAAATTTAAAAAGTTAGAATCAATTTTTAACTTAATTATGCCTTATAATGTTACAATTTCACTTCTAATATGAAAGTTTTATGCAGAGATCTATATTTAAATTATATAAAATTA
This sequence comes from Suncus etruscus, assembly GCF_024139225.1. NCBI lineage: Eukaryota > Metazoa > Chordata > Mammalia > Eulipotyphla > Soricidae > Suncus > Suncus etruscus. Next base: position 73,942,357 of record NC_064850.1, read on the forward strand.
TTAGCATCAAAAATGTGGAAATATCCACTGATCATCAACTAGTGAACAGAGAAGCAATATAAGGAGGTTTAAAGTGATGAAATATTATTTAGCAGTAAAAAGGAACAAACTACTGACAAGATGAGAGTGCCCAGCATTAGCATTTTGTTTTGTTCTTGAGTCATACCTAGACACATTCAGGGTGTACTACTAGCTCTGCCCTCAGAGCTAGCAGAGTTCAGGAACTGTATAGATGCCAGGGATTGAATCCATCTTGGCCACATGCAATGCAAGTACTGTGCCTGTTGTACTATTGTTCTGGCCCCAGTGTTATTTTTATTTAATGATGCTCTATGGATTATAACTGGTGGTAGTTAACAAGAAAAATATAAAGGTGTAAATAAAGGTAAAAATCAAGGAATTTTGGAAATTTATTAGTTTTGACTAATGCTTGGACCTATAAAAAGTCTTAGAATATAGCTCAAAAATTTGTAATTAATTTAGCAAAGATACTAGATAAGATTAGTGCATAAAATAATCAATTATGGATTAGTTTATCTATAAATATACTTAGAAGAACAAAACTGTTTGTGTCACCAAAAAGGACATTTATATTAGCAGATTATAAGGAACCTCAATGGGGGCCAGAATGAAAAATAGAGACACTTAGTATATAACTTTAACTATCAGAATCATAAAATGAGAATTATAAAATTATTTTATTCTGCATTTTATTTTTATAAAGACTATATATATATAAGGAAGGCATGAAAAACGTAAAAAAGACTTGAAGATACATTAGAAGGAAACAGAAATTTTCAAAGAAACTTTTAGTTGTATAGAAATTTGGGGGGGGGGGTCATACCAGATCCACTCAGGGATTACTCCTGGTATTGTGCTCAAGGAACATACCTAATAGGCTCAGGGAATGACAAGGATGGAAAGGCAAGCAACCTACCTATTGTACTCTCTCCAGTCTCCAATTTTAAAGATAAATTATAAGGTAAATTAGGTAACTGAAAAGTTAGCAAATTAGATAACAGGTGTACTTAAATGTATGTAAATTGTATAGCACAAATATTAAAAAGAAATAAAAAGAATGGCTATAAATAATGATATAATGTAGAATATAACTTTTGAAAAGATAATATCTAAGAATGACTCTAATACTTATAAAACATAAGTATACAGGTAAAGAAATGGAGAAATGTTATAAAATAATTTAGATAAAAAGTCAAGTCATAAACAGGTATGTGCAATTTGATTATGCATATATACACTTTAAAATCACAATAAAGTAAATGATTTAATTTACACTTGTCAGAGATCATTAAATATTAAAGAAAACAAGTAAGTCAAAGATACAATTCTGTTGATTCTTGTCTTAAAGTGGTGAGAAGAAAACGGAAATCATTAACAAGTTATTTTAGTAAATTAGTAATATTCTACTTATATAGCCAGGTGTAGGTAGATTATGAATAAATGAGTGTTCGTAGTTATGTATCTTCATATTTTTCTCTCTATAAAAGCCAATGCAAGCATTTTACAGAAAATGTAAGCAAAATTACTTTTTTTTGTTTTTGTTTTTTTTTCAGCCACACTCGTTTGCTGCTCAGGGGCTACTCCTGGCTAAGCGCTCAGGAATTGCCCCTGGCTTGGGGAGACCATCTGGGATGCCGGGGGATCAAACCATGGTCTTTCCTTGGCTAGCGCTTACAAGGCAGACACCTTACCTCTAGCGCCACCTTGCCAGCCCCAAAATTACTTTTTTAAATACAAATGAATAGACCATAGTATTCCTTATAGAAAACATAAATACGGGCCTGGAGAGATAGCACAGCGGCGTTTGCCTTGCAAGCAGCCGATCCAGGACCAAAGGTGGTTGGTTTGAATCCCGGTGTCCCATATGGTCACCTGTGCCTGCCAGGAGCTATTTCTAAGTAGACAGCCAGGAGTAACCCCTGAGCACCGCCGGGTGTGACCCAAAAACCAAAAACCAAAAAAAAAAAAAAAAAAAAGAAAGAAAGAAAAGAAAACATAAATACAAATTATTTAATCTTATTTATTTTAACATTTCCACTCTGCACAGTATATCGCTTCTCTTCAGATAACCTTAGTTCTACTATCAATGTCTATTGGCTAGCATTTTTATTTGATTTTCTGTTCACTAATTTTATATCTATAAGTTATATATAGGTAAAATCATCCAGTACTTGTAAAGTTTCTTATAACTCATTTTGCCAGTATTTTACTGTCAGCTATATTTTCTTTTTGTTATCATTATTTTACATTTGTTTTCATGATGACATATAATTTTATTCTTAAAAATTCATTTTTAATCAGTTTTACATATATTCAGGAACATACCATGGCCATAATAAGGGACACAGTAATATTTCTAAGTATAAACCATGCAATAATAGCTTCTATATTAAAATTTCAATTCTAACTTGAATAATAATTCAAAACTTTTTTACAAAGCTAAGCTTTTTCAACATTTTTCACTCCTTAACTATTAAACTTAATTCTTAAACTTAAACTATTAAACTTATGATAACATCACAATAAAAACATGTTTTATATATTATCTAGGAATTTCTAGTTTATCATACTCAGAAATAAAGGGGAAATGCTATTTCTAACATTTTTTTCAAAGGTTTGCTGAATTTCTCCTTTGAAATGTATAAATATAAAGGCAAAGAATAGAAATTACTTCATGTTAAATATTTTAGTAACTCCTCTCTAAATCAAGTATGTTATTTAATTTCACTTTTTATCAGTTGTTCATTTGGGGTCAAATTTTCTATAGTTCTATAATGGAACTTGCCACTCTATTTTCAGAGGCACAGATGGTGGGGAAATGTTTAGCAAGCAAACTATTTTATTCAAGTGGATCTTTATTAGCTTTCTCCAACCCACATTTTCAGATTATATCAGAAATAAAATACACCCATCTATACATCAGTGTTAGGGCTCTGCAAAATCATTGCATCCCCTAGAAATTCTTCTCTGCAAAATGAGAATTCCCGATGCTGCTTTTGCAGTGCTGTGAAATTAAATCAGATGACTCATACCTGCTGGCTTTGTGACACAAGTCCCCTAGTCCTGATTGCTTTTGAGCACCAAGGGACAATGTCTAAACATACTAATACCTGGCCTCAGGGAAACCAGTTAAATCAGCATCGCTGACCCCACATGCAGCTGCATTTTCAAAGCTCCCTGTGAACAAAAGTTCAAAACCAAGGACTAACTTAATGAGGACCTCTCAGATGTTAAGAGCACTAATATCTTTTCTAATGTAACACCAATAAAGTTAGGGATTCATGAGCAAACAAACCTGGGAGCAATCATTTATAGAGGCATTTATGCTCATATCAGATTTTTATTCAAAAAACAAGAGGTGTCTAAACTAATCTGCTTAAATATGCCTAGTTGCTTTGTAACTTCCAGTTGTGTGAGGAAAGGGTAAGGAAGAGGAGTAGGACACGAGTTTCTCCTTTAAAAGCAGAAAATTTGCTGTCTAATGGTTTGTTTTCATTAAACATTTTTTATTCCTTTGCTTTGCTTCTTGATATAGCAGATGACTGAAATGACGTTTTCTTTCTTTTCCTAATCTTTTATTTAAGGCACAAGAGCTGTACTATTACTCATTATACTTTAGGTATAATATTTGTTTACAATAATCTTAAAAAAGTTTCTGTGCCTTGGCACCTCCAAAGTGACTAAGACCATCAGTAGTACCCCTTTGTCACCACTAATTTGATCTTCATTTCCATCCTTCCCCTTCTTTCCACTGATTGGTAATAAGTTTTGAGTTTAAGGCCAAGTGTTTCATATTGTTTAGTGCTATTGCCTATATATAAATTCCACAGATAAGTGAAATCATCCAGTATTCTCCATTTCCATTTTGAATTATTTCACTTAACAAGATAGTATTCTTCTGAAATTTATTTTCAAAAAAACAAAACAAAACAAAACAAAACACCTCCTTCATTGAACCACCATGAATTTAAAAGTTATTTATGATTCAAGTTTTAAGCATACAATGCTCAAACATTTTACACTTCTATCTGCCAATGTTCCCAGCATTCATCCTGCTCCCCATCCTCCCTCTATAACAGACACTTTTTTTTCTTTCTTCTCTTTAGTTTTCTTTTCCTTTTAGGTACTGTGACTTTTAATACTATTACTGATAACATATATCATACATGTCACTTTACTTCCTTTAGCATAGTTTAGTCCTGGTCAAGAGTGGCCAATTCTCAATATAATTGCCACACAGTGATTCCTTCCCTGCAGCATTATTCACAAAAATCAAACTATGAAAATAATCCAACACCAAAGAGCAGATGACTGGATAAATAAGCTATGAACTACTCCTTGATCTTACAAAAAGATAAAATCATTTTCTCTACATGGGTGGATCTGGAGTAAGATGAGTCATAGAGAGAAGGCCGGACACAAAATCACTCACTCATCTGTGGAAATATAATGAAACACAGTAGAGGAATAAGTAAAACTCAAAGGCATTGAGACAAGGGGAAGTACTGGTCCTTAGTAGGAAGCTAGGATCTGCAGGAAAAAAAAATGGTATGAGAGGTAAGGGAATGATCTGGCAATGATAAGAGGGCATATGTCTTTTCTGCATTGTGGGTACTTTGTTGTTTTGTTTTATACATTGTGGGTTTGTTTTTTAGTGTGTGTGTATTTCTGAGTGTTTTGTGTATGTGTGTGTGTGTGTGTGTGTCCTTGGGATATATTGCTATTTATATAGGAGCTCAATTCCTAGTTTTTGGAGAAATGCCTATATATTCTTGCTGAAAAGACTGAACTTGTCAACAACCCCACCAATATTGAAGGAGGGACCCTCTTTTCAGCACATATCCTTACATTGGTTCTTATTAATATGTGTCAGTTTCTGTGCAATGACGTGATATTTTATTGTTTTGATTTACATCTCCCTTGTGATTTGTCATACAGTATATTTTTATATATCTTTTGGCTCTATATTTTTTGAAAAGTTTCTACTAAGGACTGAATGGATTTTTTCTTTTAACGTTCTACCATACTTTATATATCTTAGAAATTAACTATTTGTTAAATAAGTTGTGGGAAGATAATTTCTCTGTTTATGGGCTGCCTTTCTATTCTAGTCTGCATTTTACCTTGAGGTGCAGAAGCTTGGTATTTTTTGTTTGTTTGTTTTTTGGGGTTTGGGGTTTTGAGCCACAGTCGGTAGGATTTAAGGGTTACTTCGGGCTTTGCTCTCAGAGGTCATTCTTGGCAGTGCTCTGGAGACCATTGAGGGTGAAGAAGATTGAGCCCAGATTGGCAACGTGCAAGACAAATGCCCTACCCACTTTGCTATCACTCCAACCTGAGGTAAGCTTCTAAATTAATGTAATCCCATTTGCCGAACTTTATTTTCACTTGCCTAATCAGTGTTTATCCTGAAATATGCTTCCAGTTTGTATGTTATGAAATGTGATGTCTATGCTTCCTTCTATGTACCTTTTGGGTTCAGGTATGACCTAGATGAATTTAATCATTTTAACATGATTTTATGGGCTATTTTTTATACTTATTACAATATATTTTCTTTTTTTATTTAAACAACTTTATTACATTCATATTTGTGTTTGTGTTTCAGTCATGAAAAGAACACCACCACCCATCACCAGTGCAACATTCCCATCACCAATGTTCCAAATCTCCCTCCTCCCCACCCAACCCCCGCCTGTACTCTAGACAGGATTTCTATTTCCCTCGTACATTTTCTTTATTAGGATAGTTGGGTTTCAGTTACAAAAAAGAACACTCCCCCTCACCAGTGCAACCATCCCACCACCAATGCCCACCATCTCCCTCCTCCCCCACACTCTGACTGTATTTTAAATAACTACACTAACAACTATCATGACAATGGTAGTAAGAGGAACTAATAGTTGTTTTTATTAATTAGAAGTTCTTGTTAACAAAAAACAATGAATACTCTTACATATGCATACTTTTACATATGTATTCTTCAGAAAAACATCATTTTCTTTTTTCTATTTAAATAATATTTTTATTCAAGTATCATGATTACAAATATAATTGTAGTTGGGTTTTAGCAATAAAAAGAAAGCCCCTCTTCACCAGTGCAACCCTCCCACAACCAATGTCCCCAAATCTTTCCTCCCCCACCCCTGCCGTATTTGAGAAAGGCATTCTATATCTCTTACTCCTTAACATTTCATTGATATCTGTTAATATAGTTGTTTCTGTAACTGTATTCACCGCTCATTGTGGTAACAGTGGTACATATACACAATGGAATATTATGCAGCTATCAGGAAAGATGAATCATAAAATTTTCCTCTACATGGATGGACATGGAAACTATTATGCTGAGTGAAATAAGTCAGAGGTAAAGAATAGACTCACTCATCTATGTGTTTTAAGAAAAATAAAAGACATTATTGTAATAATGCCCAGAGACAACAGAGATGACAACAGAGGGCTGGAAGAACTAGCTCATGATATGAAGTTTATCAGTTCATTTCTTCTCTCTGTTCTTTTTTTGGGAAATATTTATATCTTACTCCAACATAGAAGGGAATAGAGTCTTGAGAATCTAATCTCTTCTATTTCCATCTATTTTCTAGCAATCTAGAAGATTTAAATCTGTATATTTTCTGAGTTGTATTTCCATACCATATCATCTTCATCTGCTTACTTGGATACAAACAGACAAAAACACTAGTTTTAAATATTTTTGCACACCTACATTCACTACACTATTTAAAATACCAAGGCCTTGAAAAATTTATTTCCAAAAGCATAGCCCTTTTTCTCCAGTCATTGACATTATCCTTTAAAATCATTATCTTTACTCAGTCACTGGAAACTCTCAAATGTTCTTTACTTTCTCTGTTCTTGCAAAATATTTTTTTTATTTTATTTAAACACCTCGATTACATACATGATTGTGTTTGGGTTTCAGTCATGTAAAGAACACCACCCATCACCAGTGCAACATTCCCATCACCAGTGTCCCAAGTCACCCTCCTCCCCACCCGACAACCGCCTGTACTCTAACCAGGCTCTCCATTTCCCTCATAAATTCTCATTATTAGGACAGTTCAAAACTTAGTTATTTCTCTAACTAAACTCATCACTCTTTGTGGTGAGCTTCCTGAGGTGAGCTGGAATTTCCAGCTCTTTTTTCTTTTGTGTCTGAAAATTATTATTGCAAGAATGTCTTTCATTTTTCTTAAAACTCATAGATGAGTGAGACCATTCTGCGTTTTTCTCTCTCTCTCTCTAACTTATTTCACTCAGCATAATAGATTCTGTGTACATCCATGTATAGGAAAATTTCATGACTTCATCTCTCCTGACAGCTGCAAATATTCCATTGTGTATATGTACCACAGTTTCTTTAGCCATTCTTCTGTTGAAGGACATCCTGGTTGTTTCCAGAGTCTTGCTATGGTAAATAGTGCTGCAATGAATAGAGGTGTAAGGAAGGGGTTTTTGTATTGTATTTTTGTGTTCCTAGGGTATATTCCTAGGAGTGGTATAGCTGGATCGTATGGGAGCTTGATTTCTAGTTTTTGAAGGAATCTCCATATCGCTTTCCATAAAGGTTGAACTAGACGGCATTCCCACCAGCAGTGGATAAGAGTTCCTTTCTCTCCACATCCCCGCCAACACTGTTTATTCTCATTACTTGTGATGTGTGCCATTCTCTGTGGTGTGAAGTGGTACCTCATAGTTGCTTTAATTTGCATCTCCCTGATGATTAGTGATGTGGAGCATTTTTTCATGTGTCTTTTCGCCATTTGTATTTCTTCTTTGTCAAAGTGTCTGTTCATTTATTCTCCCATTTTTTGATCGGATTACATGATTTTTTCTTGTAAAGTTCTGTCAGTGCCTTGTATATTTTGTAGATTAGCCCCTTATCTGATGGGTATTGGGTGAGTAGTTTCTCCCACTCAGTGGGTGGCTCTTGTATCCTGGGCACTATTTCTTTTGAGGTGCAGAAGCTTCTCAGCTTATTATATTCACATCTGTTAATCTCTGCTTTCAATTGCTTGGAGAGTGGAGTTTTTTCCTTAAAGACGCCTGTAGTCTCAATGTCCTGGAGTGTTTTGCCTATGTGTTGTTCTATATATCTTACGGTTTTGGGTCTGATATTGAGGTCTTTAATCCATTTGGATTTTACTTTCGTACATGATGTTAGCTGGGGGTCTAAGCTCAATTTTTTGCAAGTGGCTAGCCAGTTTTGCCAACACCACTTGTTGAAGAGGCTTCCTTTGCTCCATTTAGAATTTCTTGCTCCTTTATTAAAAATTAGGTGATTGTATGTCTGGGGAACATTTTCTGAGTATTCAAGACTATTGCACTGATCTGAGGGCCTGTCCTTATTCCAATACCATGCTGTTTTAATAACTATTGTTCTGTAGTAAAGTTTAAAGTTTGGGAAAGTAAATCCTCCCATATTCTTTTTCCCAACAATTGCTTTAGCTATTCTAGGGTGTTTATTGTTCCAAATGAATTTCAAAAGTGCCTGATATACCTCTTTGAAGAATATCATGAGTATCTTTAGAGGGATAGCATTAAATCTGTATAATGCCTTGGGGAGTATTGCCATTTTGATGATGTTAATCCTGCCAATGCATGAGCAGGGTATGCGTTTCCATTTCCGTGTGTCCTCTCTTAATTCTTGGAGCAGAGTTTTATAGTTTTCTTTGTATAGGTCCTTCACATTTTTAGTCAAGTTGATTCCAAGATATTTGACTTTGTGTGGTACTATTGTGAATGGGGTTGTTTTCTTAATGTCCATTTCTTCCTTATTACTATTGGTGTATACAAAGGCCATTAATTTTTGTGTGTTAATTTTGTAGCCTGCCAACTTGCTATATGAGTATATTGTTTCTAGAAGCTTTTTGGTAGAGTCTTTAGGGTTTTCTAAGTAGAGTATCATGTCATCTGCAAACAGTGAGAGCTTGACTTCTTCCTTTCCTATCTGGATTCTCTTGATATCTTTTTCTTGCCTAATCGCTACAGCAAGTATTTCCAGTGCTATGTTGAATAGGAGTGGTGAGAGAGGACAGCCTTGTCTTGTGCCAGAATTTAGAGGGAAGGCTTTTAGTTTTTCTTTATTGAGGATAATATTTGCCACTAGCTTGTGGTAGATGGCCTTAACTATATTGAGAAAGGTTCCTTCTATTCCCATCTTGCTGAGAGTTTTGATCAAGATTGGGTGTTGCACCTTATCAAATGCTTTCTCTGCATCTATTGATATGATCATGTGGTTTTTATTTTTCTTATTGTTGATGTTGTGTATTATGTTGATAGATTTACGGATGTTAAACCATCCTTGCATTCCTGGGATGAAACCTATTTGATCATAGTGGATGATCTTCTTAATGAGGCATTGAATCCTATTTGCCAGGATTTTGTTGAGGATCTTTGCATCTGCATTCCTTAGCGATATTGGTCTATAATTTTCTTTTTTCATAGCATCTCTGTCTGGTTTAAGAATCAAGGTGATGTTGACTTCATAAAAGCTATTTAGAAGTGTTTCCGTTTGTTCAGTTTCATGAAAGAATCTTGCCAGGATTGGTAGTAGTTCCTTTTGGAATGTTTGAAAGAATTCATTAGTGAATCCATCTGGGCCTGGGCTTTTGTTTTTGGACAGACAATTGATTACCGTTTCAATTTCATCAATGGTGATGGGGGTGTTTAGATATGCTACATCCTCTTCCTTCAACTGTGGAAGATTATAAGAGTCCAAGGATTTATCCATTTCTTCCAGTTTCTCATTTTTAGTGGCATAGAGTTTCTCAAAGTAGTATCTGATTACCTTTTGAATCTCTGTCATATCAGTAGTTATCTCTCCTTTTTCATTCCTAATACGAGTTATCAAGTTTCTCTCTCTCTCTTTCTTTGTTAGGTTTGCCAGTGGTCTATCAATCTTGTTTATTTTTTCAAAGAACCAACTTCTGCTTTCATTGATCTTTTGGGTTGTTTTTTGGGTTTCCACTTTGTTGATTTCTGCCCTCAGTTTTGTTGTTTCCTTCTGTCTCTCTAATTTTGGGTCCTTTTGTTGAGCACTTTCTAGTTCTATTAGCTGTGTCATTAAGCTACTCAGGTAAGCTCCTTCTTCCTTCCTGATGTGTGCTTGCAAAGCTATGAATTTTCCTCTCAGTACTGCCTTTGCTGGGTCCCATAAGTTCTGATAGTTTGTGTCTTTATTGTCATTTGTTTCAAGTAAACTTTTGATTTCCTCCTTGATTTCATCTCGGACCCACTGGTTATTGAGTATGAGGTTGTTTAACTCCCAGGTGTTAAAGTTTTTCTTCTGAGTTCCTTTGAAATTCACAAATTATTTCAGAGCCTTGTGTTCAGCGAAGGTAGTCTGCAAAATTTCTATTCTCTTGATATTATGGAGGTATGTTTTATGTGCCAGCATGTAGTCTATCCTGGAGAATGTCCCATGTACATTGGAAAAGAATGTGTATCCAGGTTTATATATATATATATATATATATATATATATATATATATATATATATATATATATATGCATATATATAGGCATCTTTCTTCCATTTATCTCTTCAGGTCTAGTATATTCTTGTTGGGTTTCAGTCTGATTGACCTATTCAGTGTTGACAAAGCCGTGTTGAGGTCCCCCACAATTATTGTGTTGTTATTAATATTATTTTTCAGATTTGTTAACAGTTGTATTAAATATTTTGCTGGCCCCTCATTCTGTGCATATATGTTTAGGAGAGTTATTTCTTCCTGCTCTACATACCCCTTGATTAATATAAAATGTCTATCTTTGTCCCTTACAACCTTCCTGAGTATAAAGTTTGCATTATCTGATATGATAATGATTATGGGTGTTGTTTGCTTGGATAATTTTTCTCCAGCCTTTTATTTTGAGTCTATGTTTGTTCTGACTATTCAGGTGCATTTCTTGTAGGCAGCAGAAGGTTGGATTGAGTTTTTTGATCCATTAAGCCACTCTGTGTCTCTTAACTGGTGCATTTAGTCCATTGACATTGAGAGAAAGAATTGTCCTGGGATTTAATGCCATCTTTATATCGAAATTTGGTGTGTCTTTTGGTTAGTCTTGTCTTAAAGTAGGTCTTTCAGTTTTTCTCTTAAGACTGCTTTTGTGTCTGTAAAGTTTCTGAGCTGTTTTTGTCTGTGAAACCATGTATTCTTCCATCAAACCAGAAAGTGAGTTTTGCTGCATACAGTATTCTAGGTGGAGCATTCATTTCATCAAGTCTTGTCACAATATCCCACCACTGCTTTCTGGCATTGAGTGTTTCTTGTGACAGGTCTGCTGTAAATCTCAAGAATGCTCACTTGAATGTAATTTCCCCTTTTGATCTTGCTGTTTTCAGAATTCTGTCTCTATATGTGGGATTAGTCATTGTGACTAGGATGTGTCTTGGGGTGGTTTTTCTGGGGTCTCTTTTGGTTGGTATTCTTTGAGCATGCAGGATTTGATCACACTTATTCTTTAGCTCTGAAAGTTTCTCTTTAATGATGTTCTTGACCGTTGATTCTTCCTGGAAATTTTCTTCCTGGGTCTCTGGGACTCCAATAATTCTTAAGTTGTTTCTGTTGAGCTTATCATAGACTTCTATTTTCATCTGTTACCATTCTTTGACTAATTTTTCCATTGTCTGTTCATTTGCTTTAAGTTTTTTTTCAATCTCTCCTGCTGTATGGAATTTTAATTTTTCTCATCTTCCACAGCACCAAGTCTATTCTCAGCTTCTGATACCCTGTCCCAGAGCTTATCTATTTTGTCATTCACTTCGTTAACTGAGTTTTTCAGACCTGTTAGTTGACATGTTATTTCAGTTTGGAGTTTTGTGATTTCTGTCTTCATATTTTCTTGGTTCTTATTAGTGTTCTGTTCAACTCGATCCATGGTTTCTTTGAGTTCATTGAAGATCTTCCATATTGCTAGCCTAAAGTCCTTATCTGAGAGGTTTATTAGTTGGTTGGTCATTATCTGGTCATCAGAATTGTCATCTTCATTCTCTATGTCTGATGCTGGCCTGCGTTGTTTCCCCATTGTCACACTTGTATTGTGGGTTTCTCTACGTGTTGTGGTGGTATTCATTGGCTATATGATGCAGGCAGCGCACTCCTCTGGCTCCGCCCTTTTTGGATGGGCTGACTTGCCTCTAAGGGAGGGGAGTTCTCCGTGGATAAACCTCACACAGGATCAAATCTTAGGCCCGATCATGCAGCAGAGAAGACAGTCTGGAGAGAAATATTTGCTTCTGTGGTCCAGCACAGTTCTTAGTGTGATTTTTTTTTGTTGTTGTGATGGTGTTCTTTTCTTAGAAAGAGTGCATGGCCACATAGCAAAGCAGAGCCAAAGTGCTCTGCTGGAGCCTCTTTTCAGCCCACTCCCAAGAGGTTCATGCAAGAGGACTGTGAACAGACACACACAGGCAGCACTCACAGTTTTTCACAGTCGGGCCCCACTGGGCAGGCGTAGTTTCATAGATTTTCCCAGCCTGACATCACAAACAGGGAACCAGGCTTCTGCAAAGGCTAGCTGGTTTTAATGTTATGGAATCCCATCCTGGAATTGGCCTCTGGGAGAGCGAGTTTTCTGGAGCCCCGTTTCAGCCCACTCCCAAGAGGTTCATGCAAGGAGACAGTAGACAGATACACAGAGGCAGCACTCAAAGTTTTTCAAAATCGGGCCCCACTGGGCAGGCATAGTTTCGTGGATTTTCCCAGCCTGACATCACCTGTTTTGCAAAATATTTTACTTAAATATTTTTATTTATGGTAGACTTGTAGTAGAAGAAGAGTCTATAAGAATGGCTCTAAATTCTAATTTCTTTCAAAACTTTTCCAAAATGAAATCTTGCCTTTAAACTTGCCAAAAGAAATTATGTTGGGAATGAAAGTTCAGCAGTTTCCAAAAAGAAAGTAAAAAGAAAGAAATAAGAAAGGAAGGAAGGAAGGAAGGAAGGAAGGAAGGAAGGAAGGAAGGAAGGAAAAAAGGAAGGAAGGAAGGAAAGAAGGGAGGGAGGGAGGGAGGGAGGAAGGGAGGGAGGGAGGGAGGGAGGGAGGGAGGGAAGGAAGGAAGGGAGGAAGGAAGGAAGGAAGGAAGGAAGGAAGGAAGGAAGGAAGGAAGGGAGGGAGGAAGAAGAAAGGAAGGAAGGAAGGGAGGGAGGGAGGGAGGATGGAAGGAAGGAAGGAAGGAAGGAAGGAAGAAGAAAGGAAGGAAGAAAGAAAGAAAGAAAGAAAGAAAGAAAGAAAGAAAGAAAGAAAGAAAGAAAGAAAGAAATAAAGAAAGAAAGAGGAGAAAGAAAGAAAGAAAGAAAGAAGAAAGAAAGAAAGAAAGAAAGAAAGAAAGAGAGAGAATGAAAGAAAGAAAGAAAGAAAGAAAGAAAGAAAGAAAGAAAGAAAGAAAGAAAGAAAGAAAGAAAGAAAGAAAGAAAGAAAGAAAGAAAGAAAGGAAGGAAGGAAGGAAGGAAGGAAGGAAGGAGAAAGAAAGAAAGAAAGAAAGAAAGAAAGAAAGAAAGAAAGAAAGAAAGAAAGAAAGAAAGAAAGAAAGAAAGAGAGAAAGAAAGAAAGAAAGAGAAAAAGAAAGAGAAGGAAGGAAGGAAGGATGGAAGGAAGGAAGGAAGAAAGGAAGGAAGAAAAAAAAGAAAGATGGAAGGAAGGAAGGAAGGAAGGAAAGAAAGAGATAGAAAGAAAGAAGAGAGAGAAAGAAAAAGAAGTAAGGAAGGAGAGAGAAAGAAGGAAGGAAGAAAAGGAGGAATGAAAGAAGGAAGAATGATAGAAAAATGTAATATCAACTATAAAAGAGGCGAAAAGTTTTAAATAAATTTAAAAATAGCTTTTTTCTTAGTAATAAAATGTTTAATGCATAAGGCATTTGTTTTTCACATGTTAACTTGAATTAAATTACTTGTTTCCCATTCTAATGAATCCTACAAAACTTTTTTGTGGCTATCCCTTTGAGATAACTATCTAATTGGCCTCCAATTCTCTGGGATGGTACAGGCTTTATTCATTAATAATTTGATTCTGCCAGCTCTTTACTGGCCTTCAGCATTTCATCCAAAACTAAGTGAACTTGTAACAATATAAGATAACACTTTTCCTCCTTTATCTTTACTTTTTTTTTTTACTGACCTACCAAAACTCTTGTTTAATCCTCAAGGCTATTGTTTACAGGATAAATTAGGTGTGTTGTGTAACTTTAAGCAGTTCAACATGTCATTTCTTTGGAAAGGGAAACTCCAACCTTGTCCCTAAATCCCAGCATTGTTTTTTAAGTGAATGAGTGACCTATGAAAATGTGTGTATGACTTTGGTGACAGAACTTCATATGTGTGCACATAAATTCTAAATTTCACATATTAAGTGCTGGACAATATCATATCAAAGTTTCCCTCCATTGATCAAGATTGTTTTTATAAAATCCTATTGATTAAATATAAATCTTTTGTTAAGCTTATTGAGCTAGGAAAATATAATTAGTATTAACTTTAGTTTTTTATAGTTGGTGCATGTAGAATGTTCACTGCTTCAAACAATATCTCTAACGGGTCAAATAGCTTTGGAAGGGCTCATTTTCAGCAAATGTCAGCTTAAATCTTAAGCTAAACTTTAATATCACATCTCCTTTGTTCCCTGTGTTCAATTTAGTCTGTAGTTTAAAGAGTAGTGGTAAAGGAGGAAGCAAAATTTACTTCTTAGAGGCTCATATCCTTCAGTACACACAAGCCCTAACTGGTTGTTCAGTACAAGTGTCCCATTAATTGTGAAATTTTATTTAATAATAATTTTGGATTTTTCCCCTCAGCACTTTGTCTTTATTCTTCTTCACTGCATCTGACCATAACTTCTAGTAGAGTTTTGGATAATGAATATAATCATGCCTTTAAAGAATGGGAAACACTCTAAGAAATATAGGGTTAGTTAATTTTTTCATGCAAATTTTAAAGTACTTAAGTCAAAATGGATAACTATATACATATGTGATGTACTATATAATCTATTGGGATCACTATCCTACATACACTTGATTTTCTCTGTTATCCCACTTATAATCAAAAGATAGTTATACTGTGTAGTATATAAATTGATTTTGAAGATCCCCATACATTTGGCCTTCTAACTCAAGTTTCCTTTAGTGTATCCTAAGTCTGGCTTAATTTTACAGTGTCTAGTAAAAAGAATATATATTGACTCTTATGTTTGGGAAATGTAGCTTAATTTATTACTAATCTCTATTTCTTTTTGCCATTTTTTCCCATGACACTTCAGTCTGAGGCATTAAGAGACATATTTTAAAGCTATTCAAGAATTATGTCTTCCACTACAAGACCTGCTCTAGATACTTTCTGATTTGGATAACTTCAAGTCAGAGTAAAATACCAGCTTCCCACTTTTAGTCACAAAATTATTTAATGATGGGGTCTCACTTAGCATGAAGGAAGGAAAAATACTGTGTTTTCCTTAAGATATTGCTTTGGAATGCTTAGTGTTCCCTTTCAGAGAATACAGTGTTAATGAGAGGTTAACCTGCAAATATTTAATTAGGTTTAGTGCCATTATTCATAAATTGGAAAAGTTTTTCTCCAGTTATACTTACTCCAGTTTTTTGTTGAAATTACAAGAAAATAGAAAAGTAATATTCTCATTATATTACACATTACATATTTTTCTTATATATAAATATATTTTAATGTTTAAATAATACTTAGGCTCTTAGAATTGTTCATTTTGTCATGGAAAAATCTCAGGAAAATTCCTATTCTCTCTAGGTCTTGGTATATTACATGTGAAAAAACTAACTAGAAATTACTTGACATGATAATTATCAGATCAAATAAGATAATTTGTAAGAAATCTTGGTAAACTTCTTAGTGCTATTCAAAGATTAGTTAATATGTTAAATATAAACTGAATAAAGTAGAGGTAGATATTTAAATGCAGTTATTAAAGTAATTAGGCTTACAAAATGCCTGTTAGTCATAATGTAGATAAAGATATACACCTGCAAATGATCTAAAGCATGCATGTTCCCCAAACTTGCCTAAATTTCTAAGTGGATGCTAAAGGGTTTCAAAATTGATGCACAGCATGTTCTCAGAAGAAAGAAAAAATATGTTAAAATAAATTGTAAAATTTGAGCTGGTAATAGGCTCCATCCTAGGAGCAACATAATGACCAAGACCACCAACTACAGAAGATGGATTAAAACGACACTGAAGAAATAGAACTGCTAGAACCACAAAGAAAGACTTCATCATAAGCTCCATTCCTTGAGCTGCACTGTCACCAAGATCTCTAGATACAGAGGTCTGATTTTACAATCCATGACGAAACAGAAGTCTTCCATACATCACGAAAGCACCGAGGCGAGAGCAAATGATCATGTGAGGAGTCTATAGTTAATCCCATAACAGTACACTTCAGGGGGGAGAAACCCTGTATCTCCTAGGCCAAGGGAATTCCCACTATAGTATCCCCAATAGTTACTGTGCTTATGCAGAGGGAAAAAGAAAAGAAAAAAAAAGCACAAAACCATCATTTTTCCACATATTTATCAATTGATCAATTTTTGACGTCTTTATATTAGTGTTGAGATTGAAGTTGATGTCTCCAATATTATTTTATTTTATTTTATCTTATCTTTCTCTTTCTTTTTGCACTCTGGCATGAGCTGATTTCAGAACTGAGTCTGTTGTGTGTGCTTGTCTTTATTACTGTGGTGCTCACTGGATACTTAATTTGATATTTCTTTCTGTATTGTTGTGTTGTTTCAATTGCCTTTATCACATCCTCTCTCACACTGAGGTTGAAATCCTCTGGAAGGACTCTGCCTATTTTCAGCATATTTGACTTTTTTTTTCTCTTATTTTGTACCCCAATCTATTGCTTTTCTTTCCTTCAAACAAAGCCACATAACTCGATTTATCTAGCTCCACTTCTTAAATAGAGGGGGAGACAGGGGAGGATATCAGGTCCAAACAGATATATGATCACTAATAGTGAGCTGGACAAAGAGCGGACCACCTACTCTAGCAGTTCGGGGGGTGATGGTGGGGTATATGGGTTGCAGAAGGGGAACTGGGATGGGGGGAGGACAAATTTGGTGATGGGTATTCCCCTGATTCAATGTTGATATGTATCTAAAATACTACTGTGAAAGATATGTAAGCCATTATGATCAAATAAAAATTTAAAAAAATTGAGCTAAGATAAGGTAAGATAGTACAGAGGGTATGGAATTTCATTCCACAAGGCCAGACCAGATTTGATCTCTGTAACCCGATACAGTCGTCTTCAGAGTCCACCAGGAGTGATCCCTGAGCCAAAGTCAAGAGGTATTTTTTTTGTTGGTGGTGGTTTGTTTGTTTTTTAGTTTTTGGGGCCACACCCGGCAGCACTCAGGGGTTACTCCTGGCTCTCTGCTCAAAAATCGCTCCTGGCAGGCACGGGAAACCATATGGGATACTGGGATTCGAACCACCATTGGTCCTAGGTTGGCCGCTTGCAAGGCAAACGCCCTACCACTATGTTATCTCTCTGGCCCCCAAAGTCAAGAGTAAGCCCTACCATGGACAATTATGGACCCAAAACAAAAAACTGAATAAATGATGTTTAGCATTTCAGTTATCAGATCAATTAATGTTTACTTGAGGGAAGGAAGGAAAGAGTAAGGAATAAGGTTGAACGGGACAACTACTCTATAGTAAAAAATAGAATTGGACTTTTTGTGAATAAGTAGATACCTATTCATTTTCAATGATGCTTATATAATATTACAGTGTGATGCAACTTTAATTTATGGAAAAAGAAATAGAGTCAATGTAGGAAAAATGAGAGAAAGTGAGTAAATTATTACAGAAAATAAAAAGGAAACTACTCTAAAAATGTTCATTATGACTACATAAACCTCCTTTTATTGCACCAAGTTATCAGCACTAATCTTTTCTCAAATAATGAGCTTCCCTCCTGCCTTAGGGTATCTGAAATGTTTATTTGCAAGATGGAAAAAGGAAATTGCATCTGATATAAAGTTTCCAGTTATTTCCGAGCATTTCTTGGTCTCTCCAATTACAGTTAACAATTTGAGATGAAGACTGATCTTTAATTCCCTCTTATTATCTTTGCTATGCCTAATGGACTGTTTAAGTTCACAAGTAACAATAAATATGCATTAATTTGCTTTATTTAAGTCAATAACTGACTAACCGAAATGAGAAATTTCAAAGTAAATTGATTTCTGTAGCAGATGTAATATAACCTATATGTCATATTTAGGTACTCAACAAAAATATTAGATGCATATATAATATAAATACAGACAACCACTTGACATAGGAACCTGTATGATTCTTCATACATTCAATATGAGCAGAACCACAATGTGATATTCTTATTCTCAGTTTTTGTACCATCACTTTAGATGAAGTAAACCACATTACTTATATATGCATAAATATATTTCAAATTCAGATAGTTATCCCACTATTTATATTACAAAATTTGTCTATTTTAAAGAATGAAGTAAATGTTCTATCTTTAGTAAATGAATTCCTCAGTGTGCAGATTGAAGAGCCAGTGAGGGGGGGACAAGTTAAGCCAAAATAAGTGCATCTTAATATTTGTGATTGTTAAAATAATTTATCTAATGATGTTTAAAATTGTGTAGAGAAAGGAGTGGGTATATAATTACCCAACTATTGTGAATGTGTGCACAGGTATGCACATGCATATATATGCACATGCATGTATACAGGTTTTTCATTCACACATGTATGAACATATACATATTCATGTCGCAGATGAACAGAGCACTTTCATATAATTTTATCTATACTGGCTTACTATTTTCATATGCATCAGTTTCATGTTCTTTCTAATGTAAAAAATGAGAAATTGAACATTTCATATTTTCATGTATTAGTTTCTAAATATTTTCAGTCTATCGAGGCTTACCCTTAACTATATTACTGCTGATTAATGTTCCTTCAAAACTAATTTTATCATTCTACTCTTGAGTATACAACAAAAAATTCTCCATATATAAAAAGAAATTTCTTTCTTTATTGCAAATAGTTCTCAAAGAAAAATAGATCATACTTTGATTCAGCTCTCAGAAGTTGCCATGCAACAAAAAGAAGTTTTTGAGGACCTCTGACACAGTGTGCCCTTGAAGGGCACTGAAATTCTCTTTTCTTTCTCTGTCAAAGGCTCTTCTTTCATTTTATACTCCCCACTTGTCAAACCTGGTGTGCAATAGGAATAAGCAGCACAAATTGGCAGATAATACCCCTTATTTCCATGTAGAAGCAGGTGCATTTTCCTCAGGATAAGTGGTGCTATGATGTTGATCCTCTCTGACAGGCCAGCTGATCTAAAATTACTCAGCATACATCGCCAGTGGCAGGTGAAGCTTCTCTCAAGAGCTTACTCCAAAACTGTTCAATACCCTAGGTGATAATTAAAATTTACTGGATATTTGCAAAACCCAATAGTCCTAGTTACAGCAATTATCAATGACTAAGTGTTAGTGCCGGAAATGTTACCTGATGATTTTTTGTTGTTTTGGCTGTTGTTCAAGAAAATTGACCCTCCTTCCTCTTTCCATTTTTTTTTAACTTCTTCCAGAAAGAAAATGAGTCAAATGTCTCTGTTGTCTGTGGAGGTAAAATAAAAAAATCAATATATTATATTTCATTATTCTTTTTTTTTTCAAATTTTAGAGAGACATGGATTTTGTGAACAAGCTCCTGATTTTGTTATCCATGGGATGGCATTGAATCTCTTCCGTGAGTTGGCACCAAGGAAAAGGAAATATTCCTGACCTATTCAGTTGCTTTGATAATTGCAGTAGCCCATAATGAAGATCTGATAACCAAGATATGCAGTGATAATTATAAATAAAAAAGCACAACCAATTATTCCCTTGAGATCAAATGATCCACAGGCAAAGTATTCAATCACTCTGAACCATCTATTATAAACCACTAGAGAAGGTAATTATACCCAATAATGTAAATATAAAATATAATATTATGGAAAGAAACTAACTTTCTTATTCAGCAACTCAAGCATCCCAAAAGGCCAGAAGGAAAAACTTGGCTTATATCCCTCCTGTAGTAAATAAGCAGGTTCCCAGAAGTTGGCCAACCACTATTTAAAAAGGGGTCCAATAACTTTCACAGTGAACAGGTCCAAAAGAATCTCACTTTCTTTGTCTGCTTGCAATAAGTTATCACCTGTAATTCATCCCCTAAGGATGGACCATGCTAGGTGGTCCTTGTGCAAGGCAAATGCCCTACTGCTTAACTATCACTCTAGCCAACATTCAGCCTCACGGTAAGAGAAATGGCAGCCACTTTCCTAGTCAATGGTTTCCTTGGCAGTTGTGCACAGGAGGCAAATGAGTTGCAGAGTCCTATAAATACTTTACTTTGTCCCAGTACAAGTTTTTTTCACTTGCCTCTTCTACTTTTTAAAATAAATGCTTACCCTAAATATTTCATTCTTTTTATATATAAAAAATGAGAGAGACAAGAATCAGGTGATGGAAATTTCAGACCTATCATTTCAAGAAAGATTGTATTCTCCTTTGAAAGAAAAAAGCTTCTGGGAGAAATAACCTTTGTTCAGTGTCTTTATTATTTACATGGTATTCTCTCTCCCAGTTGACCAACAAACATATTCAGTTGAATCCTTTATGGGCATTTTGTCTTGGAAGAAAGGAACAATTTAAATGAAGATTATAGCTTCTCTTGTTGGGACCAGGATTCTGAACAAGGAAGGATGGCATATTGAAAAGGCCACGTGGCAGGCTTCTTCTCAGGTTCTGAATAGGGAGAGATGCCATTTTGTAAGAACAACATGGTGTAAGCCATAAGCTATGTCTCCACAAGCCTATTTCCATTAACACCGCCCCAAGCTAACTGATCATACCAGGTAGCCTATCAAGAAAGTACAAGAGAGCATTAGGAAGGTACACCTAGACATAGCCAATTATTTTAAAGTTTATCAGAAATCTGGAACCTCCCTATATTTCTTCCCTATATTGTTGAGACCTGGGTTCTGAACAAGGAGGAACACCATTTTTTAGAGGCCACATGGCAGGCTTCTCAGGTTCTGAGCAGGGAGAAATGCCATTCTGTAAGAACTACATGTTGTAAGCTACATGCTAGGTCTCCACAAACCTATTTCTATTAACACTGCCCAAAGCTACCTGGCCATATAAGGTAGTCTAACAGGGAAGGACAAAGGAGCAGAATGAACGGACTCTTAGACAGTAGCGATCACTTTAAAGATCCTCAGAAAGCTGGAACCTCCCTATATCTCTTCCCTATATAATATCCATGACCATAGTAGGGCTCATTTCTGTCCAGAGATGATCTGGCAGCTAGTTTGGGGTCTTTTTTGGAAGATGGATTAAAGTATTAAAATTTATTCCAGTTGTGTGGTCTCATTCTTCTAGTCTGGTCTTTTTTTTTTTTTTTTTGGTTTTTGGGCCACACCCTGTGACGCTCAGGAGTTACTCCTGGCTATGCGCTCAGAAGTTGCTCCTGGCTTCTTGGGGGACCATATGGGGCACCGGGGGATCGAACCGCGGTCCGTCCTAGGCTAGCGCAGGCAAGGCAGGCACCTTACCTCCAGCGCCACCGCCCGGCTCTAGTCTGGTCTTTAGCTTTCAGTGTCTCATCCAGAATCAAATAGCAAAGACCCAACTATCAACAAGGCTGATTATGTCCCATGAACATATACCGGGACACCCATGAGGTATGTAAAGGCCTAGGAAATGGAGTGCTAGGAGGCTGTCAAATGGGGAGAAACTGGATGCCATATTGGTCCCCAGGGCAGGAGGTTTTGGGGATGCCTCAGCTTTCCACAGATGACACTGTGTGTGTTCAAGTTCCAACAAGTGTCTTGTGGGTTCAAGTCCCACCTGATACCTTGTGGATTCAAGTTCCAGTAGAGATCCAGTCACTCTGTGTCTGTCTTTGTGTCTGGCACTGGGGGTGATATGTGGGTTTCGGTGTAATATGGACATCATGGGTTAAACTCCTACTGAGTTCTAGTCACACTATGTTTCCGTCTTTATGTCTGTTGTTTTGTATTTTCTTTGTCTTGTCTGATCAGAATATGGAAAGAAATTCTAGGGGAAACGCCACCCCTCTTAGGGTTGTTGGAATTTGGTATTAGTTCAGCAGAAATTGTGTATTGTGTTGGTCTTGTGTGTGTCCTGAATAGTAAGTCTAATATTATTTCTCTACTAGACACAGAGCAGAAAGCAGAAGGGGAGGGTATTAACTCCTAGACTTTTCTCAATGACCATCAGGAACTAACTTTGTCCTGGAGAATTCTAGACTTTGAGACCAATCTCAGCCACTTTCCTGCTATATTTTGTAAAGGAGGGTAAGGAAGATAAATTAAAGTTAACTGCATGTATATATAGAGAGGGATAGGACAGAATAAAAAAGATCATAGAAGCTATCTGTCTGGCCACTTATTTAGGTTAAAAATTGGAAAGAGAAAAGAAAAGAAAAAAAGTGTTTTTTCAAAACAAAAATCCAAGTGGGCTATAGTAAGATTAGTTTGTTCCTTATCTGAAATGGGAAACATTTTCCTTCCCCTTTATTCCTACAGAATTTATTGTCTGTAATCCCAAAATAAATTCCACCTGGGTGGGGTAGGGAAGAGTCATCCAGGTAGGTCCTTTTTTATATCAAAGGAGAGATCTGGCTAAGAGAAGAGAATGTCTTTGTTTCCTTAGTGACTGGGAGTCCAGAAAGAAAAAAATTGGGTCTTTTTAAATTTTCTACTGGAGAAAATTTCTCTGACTTTAGAGGTTTCTAAGAATGAAGAAATGGCTGGAAAATGTTGCAAATTATTGTGGTTGGCCTTTTTAGAAATATTGTTAATTTTGTGAGTGCATGATATTGTTAAGGTAACTCAATTCCATGTCAAATTATTACATCAAACTTAAGTGTGAAAATAAGATAGATTTAAGTGTGAAAATCTCAATAGTACTAGATTGTGGATATATAACAAATGAATAAACAAAACTGAATTAAAGGAGATAGATAAGGTGCTCTAGACTCATGTTACAGTGCTCTTAGAAAAAATGGATGTTTAGAAATGATAGAAAATAAGGTTTTTCAAATGGAATTTAAAATTATATGCAAAATGGTTGTTCTGTGTATTCTGTAAATTAAGAAACATTTCCTTTTCTCTTTTCTTGGCACCTTCAGTATTTTTGATGTTTCATGGAATTATGTTGATTTGCATAAATACAAGCAGAAAATTTTCCTCTCTGTAGTGGGGATAACTCCTCATGCAGGAAGAAAATCTTAAAAGTCATCTGAAAATCCCAGATCCCTCTTACATGGGAACATAGTTGAAAGGGGTTGAGGTTGAATGACAATCAGGTCCATACTGCTAAGCACTTGGTCATTGTACCAGGGAGACCATAGAGGTAGAATGGCTGTTGGAAATTAGATATCTAGGCATTTTTGGATCTGCATCTACTGGCCATAGAGCTGAGGCTCTGCTCTTAGTCTCAACAAAAAGTTTTGTAGGTCAGACTCTCTCCCAACCTTGAAGAGGTTTGAGGAAAGGCAACTTCCAGTACACTTCTACAGAGGGTGAGATGCCCCAGGTCATCCATCAAATCATCATGCTGAATTGACCATCTAATCTTTACATTGGCCAATCTTAGGTAATCCAGATGTAACAGGTAAAGTATTGATGTCTTTACTCATGAAACATATGCTCTGTCTTAACAAATAGCTAGAAATTCTCTGTAAATAATGGGTGTCCTAGATGGAGATTTCTCCAGTATCGCTGTGTTTATGCAAAGGACAAGCCAAGATCATTCAGCTATCTGGCAAGGTTCAAGGTGAAGGTGGAGAGGAAAACTATTTTTCTCTAGCTGATTGAATTAAATGCATTCTAGTGGGCATAATTTAAAGCCTATACCTCTTGGGTAATCTATGTAGAAGTTTGCTTACTGGTGGTAATAAACCAAGGCATAAAGAAATGGAAGATTTAAAAGCAATCACTAGCCTGGCTAGAACTTTACCAGGGAAAACTTGACCTGAATATAAGAAATAAGGAGAAATAACTCAGAGCTGTATTTATTGCTGTTACTGAACCCAGAGGGAGTCCTGGGTCTCCTCAGGCAACATCTTTAACACTAGGGAGTGTATTCTGAGAAGAATTTATAGAATGACTTCACAGATGTCAAAAATGCTCAGGGAACAGGTATAATGCTAGGATGCTTTTGCTCCTGTTGTTTACCTTCCGTGTTATCTTTACAGAGGGATCTCAGTCCTCCTAAGGACAGAAAGGACTGCTCCAGGACCTGATTGGTTTAAGTAATAATCCCCTATCACCACTTCTTAGGTAGAGACCACAGTTCTTCGCCAGCCTGAAGAAGTTACAGAAGATGGACCTTCAGCCACACTCCCTGTTATAGGCTTCTAAGATGATAAACTCTCTAGGGAAAATATGGAACAGGAAGGTCACAAGGAAAGCTTCCTGGGGAATAAGGGCAAAGAAGGGCTATGAGTATTTAACAAGCTAAGGCCATTGACATGAATTGGAAATTACGTTTTGCCTATCTATCCCAGAGGTTGGGACAAGTAGCAAGAATTAACCAAACACCAAAATTTAA